>NC_042297.1:17076943-17376943 GCF_901000725.2 Takifugu rubripes | reverse complement strand
AATGGGAGGACGGTGCAGCAGAACACGAGGACGAGGGCAGAACACCAAAGACGATACCGGTAAACTACAATATCCTGGCAGACCAATCATTTCGATTCATGTTCGTTATTTTTAGCTCACTGAGAGATTAAGAGGAGTTTTCCTACCTGACAGAGCGAAGCAGCCAGGACACACAGCACCAACATCCATGAGGCCATCTCAGCACCTGCACCCACACACTCTGCTGGTCAAAGATCTGAGCTTCCTCCACTAAAAACCCAGATCAACCCGTCTCTCTCTCTCTCTCTCTCTCTCTGCTCCCTTCACACTCATAGCCTCCCAGCCTGCTTCTGCTCCCCTCTCAGCTATTCCCTCTGCATGGCTGGGCTATGTCTCACAGTGCTGGGGTAAGGGGTTAGAATTTCAACAGCGGCCCTCCCATGTACCCCAGCACATGTGCTGTCACTCAGATGGGGGGGGGGGGGGGGGGAGAAGAGCAGAGCAGCTGTTCAGCAGGAGGGTCTCCACCAGTTAGTCAAAACCTTTGAGGATTTTAAAAGCAACAATACTGGCAATGCTGAATTTAAAACCAAGAGACATAAAAAGTAGAAACCCTCCAAACCCTTGTGACAAACCACATGTATTCACCCAGTTGTTGAGGCTCGGAGCCCCAGTTTGGTTCATCTGTGCGTAATTTGAGCCCCACAGGGGAAGATGGAGCTGAACCTTCTCTGGGTGTGAGGCAGGTAACACCTCCCAGGATAGGTCACCTGTCCCTCACAGCACGCCCTCACAGCCACTGCCATGGCGGCGGCGCCGACAACCTCACCGCCACAAGCCTCAGACGTGAGACCTCCGTCTCTGGACTGCTGAGAGAACGTGTTCTAACTGAAGAAGAGATAATGATGTCACTCTCAGAGGTAAATTGGGACAGAAACAAATTTAACGCTTCCCCGACCGCGCTCCCTCACGGCTCGTAAGTCATCTCACATCTGTTGCTCTTGTCCACCCCGACAGGAAAACAGCCATGAGCTTTTTCTTTTTTTTTCATTTACTGGCGCCGCTCGAGAGAACAGAATAGCGTTGTGTTTAGGGTCTTTAGTATCTTAGCAGCCCTCTCTTCTCCAGTGCTCTGCACAGATCAAGCGTTGGGTCATGCATAACTCCGACGCCTGGTGCCGTCACGCGTGCGGAACCTTCCAACCAACCCTTTGATGCTATTCTAAACACGGTGTCAAAGATGTCAATGAGGACTAATGGCGCACTAGAAGTTTGCAACCGGAGGTGTTTGTCTCCATCAGACGGACGAGGAGGTTCCCTTCCTCGGCTGTGCGCTCTCAGGAGGGACGAACCGGGAGGAAAGCTGCGTCTCGCCAAAGCCAGATCTGTCCGACAGAACCCCCCTTTCATCGAGTCCTGGCGCAGAGGTCAAAGGTCACCGCGGAGCGTTCAAAGGTAAACAATGTCAGAGGAGGCTGGCTGTTCTTCCTCCTGCCCGACTCACTGGGGGGATTCAGGTTAAACCGAACCCCCCCCCACAGTCGCAGCTACTGCCGATAGCAGTGATCAAACTCCTGTTGGAAAGAGCAGGGGGCTAATGGAGGATGTTGGCAGACGGGCCGTGCGTGCCGAGTGGGCGTCGGTATGCTTCCATGTGTCACCGTGTGTGTGTGTGTGCGCGTGTGTGTGTGTCCGGTGAGAGTTCCAGAATAAAGGGTTGATTTTTCAGCACCTGTCTCTGTCTTTTCACTCAGAGGCACTTGGCAGTAGACGCCCCGATGTTTCGCTTCCTTTCACACACACACACACACACACACACGCACACACACACACACACACAAACACACACACACGTGCGCACTTGCACGCACACACACAAATTAAAGTTTCAGAATTTGTTTACTGAGGTTTCATTCGCTCTAATGTATTAAAAAGCTCTGGAGTCCAAAGGTGGTGCTCTTCTGCCCACTGCCGGCTGCTAAAACCCCTCACACCTAAACGTGCTCGTGTGTCCTGACCATCTAAATAAATCCATGTATCACCCTGGATGTGATTAAGGTCTGGAAGTTATATTCAGCTTCGCATGCAGGTGTTATCAAGGGATAGATCTGGGGAGGCCTACAAGAACTCCCAAGAGGACAGTTGTCTCCAACATTCTGAACTGGAAGACATCCCAACACTCCCAGTAATCAGGGGAAAATGGTCTAACTAAGAACCCAGTGGTCACTGGGGCTGAGCTCCAGCTGCAGAAGATCCACCATTACCACAGCACTTCATTAATCTGGAAAAAATTCCCCTCCTCAGGACACTTGGGGGCCCACCTGGAGCTAGCCGAGCATGTTTGGGGCGCCCAAGCTGTGCTCCTCACTTGCCCGACACATCATTGCCGTGAAGCAGGGCAGCAGCGGCGGCATCAGCCGCACGAGCCTGAACCAGAGCCCTCAGGACCTCCGGCTGAAGCTTCACCTTCTAGCTGATTCTGACAACAGCAGTGGTTAAAAATGGATTCTCTTGAGTCAAAGTCCTGACCTGAACTCAGCCTCTGAAAAGACCTAAAAATGGGCCGTCCCCCGACAGCCCCCATCAACCCGAACCTGAACCTGATGAATGGCGGAAGATCCCCAAATCCAGGTGTGACTGGAGTCTGTAACTGCTTCTCATGTCAATGCCGCCATTCAGTAGCATTTAAGACCACAACATAAGAGAATGTTAAAGATGTAAAGGGAGTGAAAACACTCTGCTTTGACTATAGCTTTAAATGTCTTGGCGGTCTAAAGGAACTGTCCGTGTGAGCTGAAGTTGGACATGTTCAGCCAATATTAACTCACATTTTTCCATGAACTGCCAGAACATTTAAGCTGGTTATATTCCACAGACGGCATGTAAAAATCCACACCTTCTGATTTGACTCTCTGAAGAACATCAGATGCAGCAGCACAGCTGAAATTAGATCATGTAATTCAAAATCTGGCTCACACTGGGTCCCACTGAGGCGATAATAGCAAAGGAAATGTGTGGCGCTCCAGTCAAGTCTGTATTATATTCCCCTGAACACACATGAGGAGCCCCGCTGACCAGGAAACCTGGAAACAGTCTGGCTCACCGGGTAGACGGTAACATAATGATGGATACCGGAGGGAGGCAGAGGAAACTCGGTTTTCACACCACATTACTGATGGCGGTGACAGGAACGGCGGCGAACCATCTGGAAGGCTGCATTTCGAGACTTTCGCTTCATCTTTTTGCAAAAATAATATTTGCTTGGGTAAAGTCAAGGAATGAGATGAGCTCCAGAACGTGCCCTCAACATCTGTGTGTGAAGCTCTTGTTTAAAGATAAAGAAACCTACATTTGCCAAAAGCTTTGTGAAAGATTAAAATTTGATTGGAAATCTATATAATCTATACCAAAGTTTCCACTGAAGATGTCGACATCTCTATTTTAGCCGCCATAGTATTGTTCTAAATAGGAATAGAATTATTCACGGTTACCAAAATAAGATTTTAAACATTTTAAGTTGATCTGTGTTTCTGTAGATGCCCGTTTTTCTTATTCATTAATCAAGTAGTATTTTTTAATTTAAAGAATACTCTTCCTTGGCTCTACTTTGCAGCATTGTGTCCCCTAAACCGCCTGCAGAGGGCAGCATTGGACCACTAAAACCACCTGGCTGAGCGATAACTTCTGCCTCTCAAAGCTTTTTCAAAATTCTTAAGAAATTTGTTGATGATCAGAACAAATTTTGACCCTGGGTATGTCTGGCAGATTATTAAGCAAAGTAATGGCATTGACTCACAATGCAGCAGTCAAACAGCTCTAGAAAAAGCAAAAACTAACTAACTATTGTCTTTCCGTTATAGTCACCTTGTTTGAGTCTCAGCTCATTACAACCTTTTACAAATCAGACTTCTTTGTCCGGGTAGACAACATCACCCCCCAGCAGTGACTGTGGGGGGAGTGTGTGAGAGAGGGAGGTGGTGGGGTTACTTCACATAGAAGCTTGGCTTCCCTCCACCATTGTGGGTTGCCAATTAGAGCCAACACGTATGACACACTTGACTCCCCCGCTTGAACCATGGCTGGAGATAATAGGCCTCTTCCTGCAGCCCAATCGATGACACACTGTCCCAGGGTGGACGTCTGCCTCAGTAAACACACACACTCGCACGCACACGTACGCACACTATTTTCTACTCCACATCTTATCTGTCACTGAGTAAAATGTCAGCTTTCTCACACAGAAATATAGAAGCGCCACCAAAATACATCCAGACTGAAAATCTGTCCACTCTTGTTCCCTTAAAACGCCCGGAAATATTTTCAGACAGGGTTGAAAAAAAAAAAAACCAAGAGCCTGTTTTTCATGGTTGGATGAGAAAAGCTGGCTGAAGTCTGTGCATGTCTGCTGTGTATAAGTAATCCATCCGTTAAGCATGTGCGCGCTATATGTCCGGCTACGCCCACAGGAGGCATCTGGGTTGTGTGAGGGCACCTGAGTCATGGGGATTACAGACATTATGATAATGGGGGTGTGCCGCGCTGTAATAGGCAGACAGCTTGCGTGAACTTGCTCTCCTCGCTGCCGTCCGTGCGTCTGCTTCTGACTTGCATTGAGAATCGGTTGTTAGACCTCGTCATCGTTGCGGGTCAGCCTTCTCGGAGGGGCGCGTCAACGTGGAGAGCATCTCGGATGAGCGCGGTGGAGGAAAACATCTGCACGTTAGAGTGGATCGTCGAGGAGCGGGGGACGATTAGGGACTGGTGTGTGTGTGTGTGTGTGTGTGTGTGTGTTGGGGGTAGATGGGATAGCTGACGGTTGTGTGCGTCTAATCTGCCTCCGTCAGCTGTCAGAGTGGAGGATGTGGGGGGCTTCCGAGGCTCCTGGTCCTCCCTCTCTTCACTGGCAATGTCATGTTGTCAGCCCACATATGCTTGTCTGCAGAGAAGGGAGGGGGCGGGTGGGGCTGGAGGGGGTATGGGCGTCCGGTGGTGGGTGTGTGTGGGGGGTTTAGGCACCCGGGCAGCCTCTGTCTTTTTCCTGTCGCCGTTGACACTTGTCTTCTGGCCCGTGTGCCGCTGACGTTTCCTTTTAACCCCTCTGGCTCCCACAGCTCTTCTCCGTCTGTCTGAGCTGGACGACATCAGAGGCGCCGCCTAGATTTGAACTCTGAGGTCGTTTTACTCTTGGCTGATTTCTGTTCCCTTTAAACTCTTTGGGCAGCAGGGTCGGGGCCTGTAGTGGCCGTTGGTGGGTTAAACCCCCAAACCATCACGTTTCTGACCTTTCCCAGGGGCCACGGTGGTGCTTCTTATGCACCGAAGTGCAAAATAACTGAGAAACTGTTATTGTTAGCATGAAAAAAAAAATCAGTAGTTACTGATGGTAAATCTCAACAGTGAGGCTTTTTGAAAATATCATTAAATGCCAATAGCAGCCAAAACAAACCTCTGGAATGGAAATCATGAGATGGAGTCCTGGAAAGGAAAAATCCATCGTTTCTCCGACGCAAAATAAAGTTTTTTGCTCACTTCTTTATTTCAGCCATCTGACTCTTTTGTGCCTAACATGCATGATCTTTATGTTTGCATCAAATAATCGATTAGAAACCATAAAACTCTAGATCAGATTGTTCTATCAGTCTATATTGAGTATGGAGGCGATATCCCTGAAAGCAAACAAACAAATAAATCAATAATGCTACTGGAATAAGAAGCGAGTGGGCTCCTGCATCCTGAGCATCGCGAGGCTGACGGCAGTCAAGCGTTCATATATGAGTACCGGTGCTCTCGCCCCAGTGACCTGCCCCCAGCACCGGCCAGGCGGGACTTTAAGACCAGCTGTCAATCAAACTCAGACGATCCCTTGCCTCAAACATCCCTTCTCTGGGTTCAGTCTGGCCTCACCCATTAGTGCTCATCCCGTTCTCCTCATCCGTGACTCCCAGTTTCTATCGGAGCTCCTGTCTCAGCGTGCGTGTAGCATGTTAACCATAAACTTTACAGTATGTCTCTGTAAATGGATTACTGCCCTGTAGCACATTCTGCCGCTGCAGCTGTGGTTAAACTACCAACCTGCATATAAAGATATCTTCTTCGCCGCGCCATATTGCTCCTGAGCAACTTTAACCTGGAGGAGTTCGGGGCTCACTGTCAAGCCTCCGCAGAGCCCTTTTGGAGAGGACGAAAGGCACCGTCACTGCACATCAGCACCAGGACAAATGCCTGTCGATGGGTAACATTTAGCCTCTGCAGCAAGCTGCGAGCGTCACAAGCTGTGATCAATCGCATGAAGCTTTCATGAGCGGCTACATTACATTTTTACACCTGTGCCAGCACAACTGGGGAAAACCGAAAGGCCTTCTATGAAAGCTCATTATCTATCACACAGACGCACACACTCACGCACAAACACACACACACACATATCTCTCGGCTAGGAGCATCCTTGCCCCGAGTGCTCCCTGGCCGTCTCCACAGTAAACAGGGAGACTGTCTGAGTGCTCCATGTTGGATGTAACACAGAATCACCCCCATCGCTCATTGATCTGTCAACAACATGGTGATACACTGTAGCTGGATAATCGTCCATCTCGTGGGCAGTTGCTGCATTTTTTATTGACGTCCAAGAAGCATCTGTTGTTATGCTGCTTTTTCACCTCTTAAACCTCCCGCTAGCACACACACAAACGCACAAATGCTCACACAAACACGTCCACGTGCTTGGAAAACAATAAAAGAAAAGCGATGTGTCTTGTTCAGCTCCTAAAAAGCTGTCTGGTTTGTGTCTCCTGAGGTGGCTGCACATCGGCGACTCGCCCATTTATCAGGCCATATAGCAGAGCCCTCGAAGCTCCAGGTAGAGAGATGATAAATACTCTATACCACCTGAAAAGGGCATGGAGGAAGATGGATGGATGAGGAAAGACAGATATCAAAATGGAGTGATTAAGGCGGGGCAGTTGAGGGGAGGGCAAAATAAAGCAAAGACTGTACAGAGGTCCAGCGTATCATTAGATCTTTTTTGGGTGTTAATCCTTACATTTGATTTATAATAAAGCATTTCTTTCCCCATCTTTATCCTGCGTCTCTCCTGTTTTGTAGCAGCTTCTGAGCTGGGCTGTGACAATAAGACAATTTGTCTTTGAATTGGTCTTGAAATAAAGAAAATGGTAAATCAACTCACGTTACCCTTCCAATATTCATTTATATTATCTAAGCAATTGTGAATGTGTGCATATCAAAAAAACGGATATTTGCGAACATTATTAAATATGTGAAAATTACATAAAGGTGACGAGTCGACAAAACACATGTGATAAAAGCAACAATGAGCTTTGCAACCATTGTCTTCCTCAATATATCTGCTGATAATGTACTTTTTCCAAGTTGGTCAATCCATTTTTATCAGCAAAACATTAGCATAACGCACAAAACATGCAAGACAAACAGGCATTTGAATACAGAAACGGCTTGATTATAAACCAATGCTGAGTTGGTTGTGGGGCTACATTTTGCCTGTTTAATTGTTAGAATAATAATCCACAATTATCCCCGTATTTGCATGGGATGTTACCTCACTCATCAGCTGCATTTCATACAATTTCAAGGTGTATTTCCACTGGATGAATGACTGGTTTGAGCTAAAAGATAGTACCGGTAGTTATCTGGTGCAGAAGAAGGGCAAAGGAAGGACGGGAACTTGGTGATGAATATTCCTCTGGTTTCTGCAACGGATTCCAGGCTCTCTGCACTTATCCCCCATTGCCTCTGCTGTTTGATTAAACAGTGCTTTTCCCCCCGCGCCCCTTTATCAGGGCTGTCGCTGCATGAAGAAGCTATCTGCTGTGTGACTGGCAGCCTACTGCCTGCTGCCTCTGATAGCGCTCCACTTTGGTTAAGTAAATAGGAACTTAAGTGAACTGAGACAATTTAAACAGTCTAAATGTAAGGAGATTAAAACTGGCCCAACAGTGGATGAGCACAGGGACGCGTCACGGGCGGCCGTGCACCGCTGCGGAAAGAGGAAGCTTGCGCGCGGGTTTGTGCGCGACACACGCAAGTGCTGCAAAGTCGAAGAGAAAGACGGAAGCATCAGAGACGCTCGGCAGAGAGCACAAAGAAGCAGAGGACATATCGAGGCAGCCTTTAGTTGTTTTTGATGCCTTGGCGCCCTCTGACCCACAAACTCGTGGTTGCGAGAGCCTCACAAAACACACACAAACAGATACAAATGGCACGAGGCAGGCGAGGCAGGATGGACCCGGGGACAAGTTTCCGCCTGGACGCCCTCATACCCCAGCCAGTTCTACCCCACTCTGCCCACAGGCCCTTCCAGGCTGGCCACTCGAGTGAGTGACCTACCCTGACTCTAACACTTTGTGGCAGAGGGACCTAGAGACAGATGTTTCCTGCCACTGGCACGGCTCAGACGAGGAGATGGTGTCCCTTGTGCATGCAGTATATCTGTCTGTGAGGACAGAGGGAGGGAGGGAGGGAGGGAGGGAGGGAGGGAGAGTGGATGCTTGACTGGAGATGTTGGCGGAAGAAAGGAGGAGCGGCGGCGGCGGGTGGCGGCGGCGGTTGTGGTGGGTTGTAAAAGGAGAAATAAATCAAGTCAGAGCAATTTGTGGCAATGGCTGCTGCAGTGTCATTAGGAATCCCATCACGCAGCGGCTCCTCTGAGCAGTCAGACGCAGGTTGACAACTGGCCAAACAAGAATTTTTATTCTCCCCCCATCTCCTGCCTGAGGAATATTTTAAACTAACGTTCAGTCAATAACAGCCTTCACACAAATGATCAATTCAACCAGCCCTCATGAGATTAAGGCTTCCTTCATTATCATAACCACAAATCTCTATAAATCATAATAAATCACTCCTGGATAGTGGAGGGAAAAAAATGTAAAGAATAATCTGAAAATGGACACAAGATTCAGACCTTAGCAGCATAAAAAGTAAATGCGGTGCAACATTACTCCTGCGCAAGGCTGCATATTTCTCTGCTTCGCTGCCACTTTAAAGAGCCGACAAAATGGCCAGCGCTGAATAATTAATATGCGGGTCCATTAACAAGGCATTAGAATGTATTCTATCACTTATTGATTTTCTTTTTCCTGTTTTCTTAAAATAAAACAAAAAAAACCCCCAACTTTTTACTCAGTCCACCGACAACTGGGCGTCCGGTGCCGCGGAGAGTGAAATATGACTGCCGGTGTTTAAATGTCAGATTTGTAATTACACGCAGAGCCACGAGCAGGGATATCCCGAAGCCTCTGATTTATGGACGGGAGCGGAAAGAAATAAACAGAAAAGAAACACATGCTGATACCAGTCAAATTCCCTGCACCCAGGAAAAACTCTCAACCACATTTCATTTTGTAATTTACTGGACTATTTTTTTCATTTCAGAAGTTACATTATAAATTTATCAAGCATATAAATGCTGTGTAGCACAAATAATGCTCATTACCATGTGACCCATCCATCCATCCATCCATCCATCCATCCATCCATCCATCCATCCATCCATCCATCCCTCCATCCATCCCTCCATCCATCCATCCCTCCATCCATCCATCCATCCATCCATCCATCCATCCATCCATCCATCCATCCGTAAATGAGCTACTTGGAGGTCTGCAAGTGCATTTTTCTTAGCAATATAATATACTTTTATACTCTTCTTTTCCTGGACTTGGTCACAGTGGCTGAACAAAGGGGACGTGCTGGTGCAGCAGGTCTGAGCTGAAATAGCGTTAGAGAGGACCCCTGAGGAGGACCACCATTATGTGTGATGGCTTAGCTTTTCTTTAGTGCACTAAAGTCTGAAGAGAGTTTTTAAAAATACTGTTAATGAGAAAATTACAAAAACTGGCAGACCCCCCTGATTTAGCCAGTAGAAAGTCTCCAAAACCAAGAGCAGGTAAAGTAGCCGACTGGAATCCTGTGGGATGAAATACGTGTTTCAGGAACAATGTAAAATGTTTCAGGCCGACGCGTCGGTTCACTCTGTGACTGATGGATTGATTCGAGACGGTTAAGGCCCCTGCTCATCTGTATCAGGTGTAACCTTGGCCTTGATGCCTTCTCCCAGGGCTTTTTTGCTCAGTGGTGTAACACACTGCTGGCATGTGGGACACCCTGGTTCAATACCCCCCCCCCCCTCCCTCACACACTCTGCCCATCAGTCAGATTGGAGACACTGATACCTGCTGAGAAAACCAATCTATATCTGGATGAATGGAGGAGGAGAGGCGAGGCCAGATCAATGTACAGATATTGATACGCGCAGCCATGCAAGGAGTCGACACTCCTGAACTCATTCTCTCTCAAAGATTAGGAATTGAGATGAACTGCTGAGTAAGGTGTGTGTGCGTGTGCGACATTGTGGGTGTGCGGACGACAAAAGAGACACTGTAACTCACTGGCAGATAGAAGAGAGAGGAGAGAGTGGAGATACAGACACAGATTACCACCGCAGCGCTCCGTAATGGTGTGAGAGGAGCACGTCAATAATAAATACCTCCCATTACAGCGTGGTGGACGGCTGCAGCTGCCTGTACAGCAGGACACCCGCTGACACCCTGATCCACCTCAAACTGCACTGATGCTCTCAAACTGGGGCCTAAAACACACACACAGGGCCGAGAGCGCAGCTATGTGTAAAAACCTGCATGCAGATGGAGCCACGGATTTATCTTCCAGTGGCGTACTTGGGGAGGGGGGGTTGATGCCCTCTGACGACTGACTGCGGGGAGCTGGACGTTTTAAAGACCCCCCTCCCCTCACTTTCTTTAAGACAGAGGCGTCTTGACGTCCAGGTGTTTTATAGTATTTGTGGCCCCGATCATCCATCAAGCCGATCGATCACTCTTCCAGCAGCTTTTATTAATGATCTTGTCAGCCAGCCCGCTCTCGAGTGCAGCCGCTTGTCCAGAATGATAGATCATTAGCTAGTCTGCCTGCTATTTATTCTCTCATGACCTTGTCTCTCTCCATTGTTGAGCAGACCAAGTTATGAGAGCAAGAACATGATAATTCACTATTGATCCCGTTTCTTTTTTTTTAAAAAGATATATATTTATATATATTTTCAGCTGTGTTCAATGGTGCAAACTGTGTGGCAGAAGAATCAATTTTTTATAAACAGAAGTGGGAGTAAGACACAAATATTACTGGAAAAAGGAAGGGAAAAATATTACAGTGATGATCAGATGCTACCATGGGTACCGGATTTAAAAATGCACTGATGAGACATTAGCTATGCTTCACTTTGTCTTAAAGATAATTGCTCATTCTGGGATGTTAGCGCAGGGAGTATGAAACGGCCCTACAGGTTGCACCTCAGCGTTCCATCCACTTAAAAATAGAATTCAAATCCACCAAAACACCATCAAGTAACGCTGGGGAAAATTACAGGCTAAAGAGAGTATGAAAGGAAAATGCAGAGTGACAAGAGGAGAAAGAAGGGGAAAAGGTCAACTGGGAAAAAGGCAGAGAGGAATCAGGGGCGAGTCAGCAGGAGTTTCACAGGAACAAAGCCTGAGGCCGAGCCACTGAGGTGTAAGCAGCTTCAGAATAAACATGAGCTCCATGTAAACAACGACCTGCCACTACAAGCTTCATTTACGCACCCACACAGACCTTCTGGGGATCTAGAATCACTGATGTGAGGGTGGGTGTGTGTGTGTTGCGTACCCAGGGTGGAAGAGTCATATCTGTCTTCCTCTCACCGCTGCTCTCTCAGCCCACTTGCTGTACCTCCATAAACCCTCCAATGTTCCTGCTACGAGCCTTTCGGGATTCAAAAGTATTAATATCAATATTTAGACACGCACTGTGTTTCTGTTTTTACCGTGTGTGTGTGTGTGTGTGTGTGTGTGTGTGTTTAAAAGTCCCCAGAGTTTCTGTGGAGCGCTACGCTCACCTTCAGTGATCAAGGGGGACTTTTCTCTGCTATCTTTGATGATGGATGCCCTCTCATATCTGCAGCTGAATGAAACTGCTGACACCTCTGGGGAGTCAGAATGAGAGGACAAAGTTTTAAAAACTCAATTATCAACACATGTGGAGCGCCTGAACTGAAGGCACAGCTGAAAATATAATATTAAATCTCAGATTGCCTTAATGCTAATAAGTCAGTATCAGTCCTGTGAGAAGGCACAAACTGTCGGGCCTTTTTTTGGTCTTCCTTCAGCGGTGATTCAGGATGTGATTCAAAAAGGAAATTTGATTTAATAACCTGGCATTAAATCATTGTGCTTGATATAGTGAAAAAGCTCTCTTTGATAAATAATCGTTTTGGTTCTTCGCTATAAAGCCAGCCGGCTCCTTCTTACATCTATGTCTTCTGAAGAGGAAGCTAAATTAAATATCATCTTGCAGGCAGGCTTACATTAAAAATGAAAGTGTGACAAAGTGAAAAGACACCGAAACAGCACCGGCAGAACTCTCCCGTCACCTCTATTTAACATCACCCGTTTATTTTAAACCTTTGCCATTCAACCCAGGCCCCATGTGAGTAAAGAGAACAACACAAAATAGCAACTTTACCCGCGGCCCCCCCGGCGACCTGCTGTACGGTACCCTCGGGCCCAATAAGCAGTCGTGTGTGGACAACCTTTTCCCACCACGCTCCGGCAAACACAGGTGGAGTGCTTGGCTGTATTTCTGAGAAGAGTGAAGAGGGTGAATGTAGTTCAAGGAGAGGAGCACTCCAGGAGCAGTGCAGGGAGTAGCCACCAACCTACTAGTGTGCACCAGGAAGATAGTGGAAACTAGTCCCCCCCCCACCTGCAGTAGAATATCTATTACTGGACACAACCTCTGCCCTCCACAGTCCTTCTTTTGACCCCCTGCTGTGGGATGCAGCCTCGGCGAGGTAGGCCCAGTCTTGCAACCACTGGTCAACTCCAACTTCTGGTGTGGGGATTTGGGGGGGCAATGTGGTGATTTGGGGGGGCACTGAAGCTGTCCTCTGGTGCTCCTGCCGCTCTGGCTGCTCATCCATCCTGGCCTGCCAGCCCACAGATCGATAGTTCTGCTCTCTTAATCAGGTCTCTGGTGACTGCGGGTGGACGTGGATATATATGTGTGTGTGTGTGTGTGTGTGTGTGAGTGGATGTTGGACTGTGTTGCTCCTGTGTGTCTTTGGCTTTTTAGTTGTTCTTCATAAGTGTTTAGTTATATATTAATGCCTCCACCTTACTCTTCCTCTCCAAATCTTGTCAGTTAAAAAAATATTTTGCTCTTTTATCATCTCTATTCCCACTTTTTCTAAATCTCATCCATTTTTTCTCCCATCCTGTCCCGCAGAGCAAGGATGAGAGGTGAGAGGTGAGAAGTGTGTGTGTGTGTGTCGGGGGGGCTGTCATCGCACATGGAACTACTGCTGAAATATTGTTGTTTATTAGAAGAAAAAGACTATAATGTTCAGTTACACGTCTTTTAAATGAACAAAATGTCAAGACCACAATATACCAATAAAAGAGACTTTAAAATCATCTTTGTTTATGTTTTTTGTTGCCATTTAAAAAAAAAAAGAAAAAAAGAAGCCCTACAGGCTGTATATGAGTTTAGAATCCAAGCAGGATGTAATATGTAACTGGGACACTGCATCAATTTTAAGCTCAACAAAATGGGTCATATCAGGTTGCATAACATCAGCGCTTCACGATATTTGTGCATCACGTTCAGATTTATTAGTTCCTATTGTAAAAGCCACTTTTAATTCAACTCTTATAAACTACACTTAATTTGTCCTTTTGATGGAGCACTCTTCCAGATTTTATTCCTAACCTGGATGCGGTATGAAAACAGTCCGGTCAAGAGAAGAAATGTCGCAGTAGGTCCTTCTTGTTGACCTTGCCCATCGGATTCCGTGGCATTTCCTCCACCAGCAGCAGGCCTGTGGGGACGCTGTAAGGTGCCATGTGCTCCCTGTAACAAACACTGCTGTTAATACAGTGGAGCCTGTTTCACTGCAGAGAAGAAGATTAAGAGAATCAGCTCCGCTCAGGCCTGCACAAGGACACACAAACAGCAGCGATCCCGTGGACAAGAATATGCACGTGCACGCGTGCCGCACGCAACAAAAACAAAAAACAAAGGCTGAGAAACAACTGCAAAACAAAGCCTGGCCCTGTGGCATGGTAGTCTAGATAAAGAAAGGAAATGTCCTTCATACATTCTGCAGTGCTCCTTCTTAATATCCACTATTTGCCTTCTAGACACAGACAATTCCCTTTTTACAAAACAATATAATCACACTGAGATGAAAAAAAACCCTAATAAAATGAAAAACAGAAGGCTAGGGTAATTAAAAGTGTTTTCTCCCCCCCTTCCATTCTGTGCGCTCGGCTGTTACGTCAAGTCTTGGAGCCTTAAGCCTTTTCTATTATCTTCTAACCTAGTTTGTTTGTTTGTGCCCGAGCGTGTGTGTTGTTTTCGTTCCTGCGTGGCGCGAGCGAGCATAATGACTCATTCTGCTGCCATGAAACACTCCTTTCAGCAGATGTCTCCGTCTTTGCTGCTCCACGACGCGCTGAGTAAAGTGTGAGTGAGTGTATGTGCGTGCATACGCTGTACCCGTAATGGGGCTTGCTCGTGTCACCAATTTCTCCAGGGCAGTGTGTGCACGAGGACGGTGTGTGTGCGCATGTAGGAGACAGTGTGAGGAGCAGAGGAGGTGACAGAGATTCAGACTGACAGCTGAAGCCAGGGCACTGAAGAGTGAGCATCCATCTACTTGTTTATGTCTCATTTTATCTCCTACTCCCTTCCCCTACATCCGTGGCCTCAGCAGCGGCCTGTGTGCAGGCTCTGTCTGTCTGCTGGCAGCACCCCTGGGTGCAAACACAGTGTGTAAGAGTGTGTGTCTTCTTATGTCTGTGCAGGCGAATTCTGCCTATAAATCAATGTTGCGAAGGCTCTCCTGCTGGTCCTTACAGCATTCAAGAGGGTTTTAAAACATTATTTCAGGGGTGATGTTAGGATTTGGCATTTAGGCGGCATGCTGACGTTTAGAATAAGTGGTGAGGAAGAACAATATATCAATGAGTGTCCTCACAAAAATAGATTTTCTATGTATCTGCAAGTGTGAGTTAAGTGAGGTCAAAGGCAGGAGTCGTAATCCATCATGCAGGACACAGAAGTAGGAAGTTACACCCCCTCAGTGGTGAAAAGCCCCTTCACGTCCTCACTGTAAACTATAACCTTTAACCTAATTTTAATTTGAACAATGGTAGGAATCATTCTGAGAACACATTTTGTTGGAAGAGCCAATAAATAGTTGCTGCTGTAAATAATGGCTTAACTGTAATCCTTCACGCCCGTCCTCTCCTCCCACTCCTCAGCTCCCTCATTAGTCCATTTCTGGCCTCTCTCTCCATCACATCCCTTCATATTGATCTGAAAACTTCAGGGTCGGTCACCAGGGATGTGCGGGCCGCACAGCGCTGCCGAGTCTGCACGAGGAGCTGTCATTTGTTTGCCACACGACTCAATGGGCTTCTTGATTTGCCATAATCATTTTTACCCGAGACAAGGTCAGCACTCCTTTTGTGAATTCAGCACGGCGTTCTAGATTGTTTTATTTCAGACAAAAAGCAATGCAGATTGCTTCATTCAGCTACAAACCTCTACAGTAACACCAACTTTAGTTCAAATGAAATCTTATTGTTTCATTTTGTCATATGATATTGTTCTACTTTAAGCCAAAGGTCACACTACCTTGCCCAGTTCTTTAGCTCCGTCAGGGTCATAGTCTGCTCTTTCTTCATCTGCACCACTGCTGTGACTTTCTGTCCCCAAACAGCATCGGGGACGCCGATTACAGCCACATCTGCAAGATAACAGGAAGCATGTGAAGATTTAATCATTTGTGTTGTGCAGTGATACCTCCCGAAAGATAGGGGGCATCTTTTTACCATTACCACTCTCCCAACAGACGAGCTTCCCAGATTTAGTTATGGAGCTCTATTTTGGGTAGCAGCTGGTGAAACTAAGCTAGAGCTACGGAGATGTTTGCCTGAAATGTAACTTCATTAAAGTTAGAAATCCAATGTTGAATTAAAACATTATAGAAAAAAGTGACCTCTGAACTTTACAACACCCTTACCGATGATGTCTGGATGAGCCAGCAGGTGGCGCTCCACCTCGAGGGCGCTGATCTTATAACCACCGCTTTTGATGATGTCGACACTGCTGCGACCTAAAATCCAGTAGACGCCATCCTTATAGACCGCTGTGTCACCTGCGTCATAAAGTAGCAGTTGGACAAGTGAGGAATGAATTAAATTCTGTATATTTATGGTTTACTGTATTCACAGATTTGCTTGTTTTCAATAGAAGAGATGACGCAACCGTGCTACTGGCTCTAGCACTTTGTATGTAAATGTAATCACTTAAAAAGTACCAGATATATTGATCAGACATTTTATGGCAAAGAAAATACAAATTTACCCACAGCCACACCTACCCGCCCCCCATAAACCTATGTGTCTTGGGGATAGGTGTAGGGAGCCCGAGTACACTATGTGGGATGCGGGGCTCAGCTGGGCCTGGGGATGATGAGCGGAGGAAATGGGTCAGTATGGATGACTGGAGAGAGAGATGGAGAGGGAGAAAAATGGACAAAGAAAGGACGGAGCAGGGAGGAGCAGAGCAGGGACAGGAAGGTGTCCTTCTGGATCATTACAGGTGGCACATTCACAGCTGGGACCGAGGAGGGGCTGTATATGGGATTGAGGGTTAAACTGATGCTGGAGTTTGGATCAGAGGAGAGGAGTGGGGATACAGCAGAGGTCTGAGACACTGGCTGTAGCTACAAGTGAAGACAGAGACGGTTTGTCTCCACCCACTCTGGACATTTAACCATTTACTGAACTGGAACCAGATTTATGCTAAAAGGTCGGTGTGGCATTCAGAATCAATAAGTCTTCTATACGTTTTAAACACAAGACGATACATTTATCTACCAATAATGGTACGGAGAGTTCATCAGTATTATACAATAAAGCACTGACAAAGCAAAAACAACAGAGGGCTTGGACTGAGGCCCTGGAGTCTTTACAGCTGCACTAAATTCAGCAGTAATCAGCCCTGCTCGGGCATTTTCTGCAGGTTTAACGCTGCATATCTGCTAACATTCAGAAAAATAAATGGAAATGGCTGCCTGGTCTCTACTACCATTCTCCACCTCCTCCCTTTTTTCAGTTTCTCAGCCTCCTTAGTTCCACTGCTACACACCTGTACCCCCCCATCCTTGCCCTCCATTTTTTACCCTCACCGGTAGTCGAGCATCTCTCATCTCATCTCCTGTTCCCCTCACTCCACCCATCTTCCCCTCTTGCCTCTAAGCTTCAGCATCAATAGAGGGCCCATCTGTTCCCATACATCACGCACTTCATTTCAGTTTATTAGCTGGGATAAATCATAAATATTTCATTATACATCACGGGCGGCTGTCGCCTGCACACCGACAATTTATCACCGCTGCCCTCTCTGCCGGCTTGCCATGGCAGCTATAAGCTTTCCAGTCTATTAAACAAGATTGATACAGTGTGTAAATTTAGATATTGGGAATTTCTTCACAGACCACTGCTCTGCACTGATAGGCCAGAGTAACAGGCGAGGGAGGAGTGTGGGAGGGGGTGCATGGGGGGCATGGTGGGAGCTACTTGGTCTTGGTCGGGTGTAACAGTGTTGCATCGTTGCTGTGTTCTGGGATGAAAGGCAAAACATAAAATTACGGTAAGTGTGTGAATGATTTGGTCACAGCGATGGTGCTCCGTCATCAAAAATCCAGGTAAAGAGCGCTGAGAGCACGGACCAATAAACTCCCGATGCACCCCAAGCACAGAATAAACTAGCAATGAATCTTTGACAGAGATGCAAATACCAGAAAACAGATTAACAACAAAAAGAAACAATAATCTTTTGGCTGCAAATGTTTAAGTACACGAAAAAGCCAATGTTTGATAAAGAGACTCAAAAGAAGCACTCAGACAAGAGTTGAATAGAGTTTGAAGTACTTAGACAGGACTCTTTGACCTTGTCTGTTTGAGGAGAAGGAAATAAAGAGGGATAGAACAGCATGTTTGCAGAGAGGCACAAGTGGGAATAGTGATTGGAGAACACAGACTGATAAAAAGAGAAGAAAGAAGTGCTGCAGAGAGATTGTTGGGAACTGTGTTACTAAGACACACATAACATACATGGGCGCGCACACACACACACACACACACACACGCACACACACACACACACACACACACACACACACACACACACACACACACACACACACACACACACACACACACACACACACACACACACACACACACCAGAGGCATCAGAGACTCTGCCATTATGCGTTATGGCGTCGACGGCAGATATGGCCGAATGGCTTTCTTAATTAAAACGATAAGAAGCCTAATTGCACTGGGCTTTCATCTCATTCCGAGGCATTAAAAAAAGTGAAGGCACACAGTGTGGAAAAGAAATAAGAAGGAATAAAAACACATCAAGACTTGAACTAGAGGGTGGAGGGCAGGCCGAAGCTCCCAACATGTTCCAGAAAAAACCTGAATGATCAACCGTGGTCGACATTTCTGATAATCAACACGAATGTATGTCGAGCCACTAATCACCATTTCCTTAAAAGAGACGCGACACTGTGGAGAGCTGTCTGACATCAACATTTCTGTATTCTACAGCAATTCTGGGGATGAATAAAGAATGGCCTGAAGAGAAATTTCTGCTTTAGAGTATTTGTTTACACGGAAGTCCAGGAAGAGGCATCCACTCCTGCTGTCTTTTATATGAGCCGCTGTATTATTGTTTAGAATGGAATTCTTCAGGGTAGTTTCCATGGTAAATCAAACACATTAGAGTGTGCAAACTGGAAGAGCGCCGTACTAAAGGCGACTCGAGACACAACACAAACACACTTTAACACCTAGTCAAGGTTGGAGCCTACATTTAAGACCAAACAAGACAGATAAGACCATACTGGGTTCTGCAGCCTGCACAATATAAGTCCCTCTCTTCCCTTCACCTCGGAAAAACCAGGACTGTACATGAAACAACCAGTTTGAATTCCAGAACCAACATTATTTTTGTTTCTGAAATATAAATTGAATTTGATTCCAGTCTGACTTTGAAGTGCTGTAAGGACCATTTACTTGTTTTTGGGATTCGCATGCACTAGTCTTTAGAGATGGGAGCTGGAGTGCACTTTGAGTGCTAAATTGAAAAGAGTTCCAAGTGCACATTATGCTCTCATTCTGGTTGGTTTGTGTTTGATTTGGCCAAAACTGCAATTGCTGTCTCCCTGGTGGATGATTAATATTACAAAGCCTCAACAAGTTGCTGTGAAACCGGTATTCTATGGATGTTGCTGTGAAATGCCTGTTAATTACGAGCTGTTGGATGGCAAAACAGAAGATGTTTACCTCCATGTGTTGCTTTAAATTACCAGGAAAGGTTCGCTCCTCAAACAGATTTATAATGGTGATGATAGTTTTCAGTGAAAGACACAGTAAAATCTTTATTTAAATAATAAGCATAATAATCCTGATAATCTATTTGCCCTGGCTTAGTTCCAGCATTGCAAGTGCAAGCGTCTAAGTAATTAAAAAAGCCGTTTGAAACTCTTCATTTACATGTTTTTACATTGAGTATAAGTATGAGTGAGAATGATCCCACCTGACAGACCAGAAAACCACCAGCTGCCTTGAAAAAAGGCTAAATTACAACAATAACGTTAGAGCCTAACCTTCACAATCTAAAACAATGAATTTGTCTTCCCAGTAAAAAAACCCCAACTGCTTTGTACGTCTCTCCACCGCCCTCGCAGACAGAGAAAAACTTTTTCAAAAGCAAGTGAACAGGTCCGACAATTACAGTGAAACTCCAGAGTGGTTTGACTTTCATTTATCCAGGTCTGTGCATGAGCGTCGGTGAAGTGTTCTCACACTGGAGGGTTAAAGCTGAGTGCCCTCCATCACTCTGGAGAGAAGAGCTTTATCCACACACAGATAAGACCTGTCTCAATGTGAGCCGTCTTCTCAGAGTGACTGTAAACACTTAGCATATTATGAATATTGATGTTCCACATTAAAGCTCCGATGACAAGATGGAAGAGTTAATGAGGATAAATAACGGCCGAGCGCTGAAATCTAAACTCTGACTGATTATTTATCATACTTAACTTTTGTCGCAGCTCCTTTTTTTATTAATTAATATCACACAAGAAAGCACTTTGCACTTGGATGAGTGATCTAATTTGCTTAATATAACGCAATTAAAGAAGCTCGAATTGCTTTATGTTAATGTTACTTATGATAATCCTCCCTGGGTCACCTCTCCACAAGCTGATAACAAGCTGAAACTCGAGAAATGATGCCTGCCAGATATCTGCCAGGTTCATAAATAAAACTATTTAACTGCAGTTTGCATGCTTCCTCTCTGCACTGAATCACACAAATCTGATAGTTAAAACTCTAAAATGGCAGATGATTATAAAGTCTGAACACAATGCCGATGTGATTGGCTCCAGCAATGCTAGAATCAAGGAGTGACAGAAGGAAAGTTTTTTTTTAACCACAGCTTTTAACCTAATACTTGTGGTTCTACTTTATGAGATAACGCCTTCACTGTAAATGTTACAACAATGGCTGGTATTAAAGAAAACTAAATCTGTGGGGAGCAGGGGGGTGATGATGGATCCCACAGGGAGTTCCAACATTGGATTTAGGAGGACACACTGTGACTCGGGGGGAAATATGACATTGGGCACACACAGAGGGATGGAGGAGCACGCAGCTGGGAGCAGAAAAGCTATGCACAAATAACTCACAATGGCTCTGCAGGATATGAGACACACTTCTGTGTGTCCGTCTGTGGAGACCTGAAGCTCACCTTTACCAAAACTAAAATTAGGCCCACACAATAAGCCCTGGCTGTTTACAATAAATGACTAAATAGAGCTAGCAGTCTCCCTCATTACCTATAACGCTGCATTATTTGCATTGAGCAGCTCGGAAATATTTGACAATTCTGTGGTTTTTCCAGTAGTGTTTAAAGTAAGCTTATACTAAAATAAAAATAAGAAAAAACAAATAATGGTATATATTTTAACAGTATACAAAACAGAAATAAAAAAACACTCCTTCTGATGTATGAATTCAGCTGTTGCAGGTGCAAGGGTAAAAAAGAACCTGCACCAGGTGCATGGTTCATGAGGGTTAGACTGAATAATTTAATGAACTGTGTCTGGGGCTCAACACACAATAAACCAATCAAACAGTCATCTGTTATTACCTTGACAACGCAGGTGAGCTGGTTTCTTGGCGTATAGCTAATGTGTACAATGTGTACCAGGAAGCAGGTGAGGACCACTATTATATGCACACAATCCTGACGCTTTCAAATCCCAAAAAACAGAAGCAAAAATTCCATTTTTTCTTCACTACATTGAAAATGGTAATTTCATTCAGCACAATGTATAACTGGAATAAATCAGTAGATTGCCTCCAACTGTGCAAGTTAACATAATCAAACATAAGTCTCATCAACAACAACAAAGTCCTATGTTTTCTGAACATGTGGCCATGGCAACACAGCTACATTACTGATGAAATGGACTCTTTCACACCACCACCTCAGAGGAGCAACATTTCCTGTGTCCTTAGTAATGTAATGTGACCATAAAAGACCCCTTTTGCTGCAATCTGGTCATATTTCAGGCTACATTAGAGACAGTTAAAGTCGCTACAATTTTCCAGCCCAGACACACATCTTTGGGTACAGCAATGACCATCTTAGGTTGCACAGATTTAAAATTCTTGTTTAAATAATATGGTTACGATGGACGTGAACTGAGATATCTTCATAAAGTTGACTTTACTGTTTTCATTTTCTGTTTTAAATAGGATACTGTTGCAAGCTCTACAGTCCATTGCACTGAGTAAAGTAGTGCACTGCCTCGTCAGCCCAGTCCCCCCAACTACCACTTTCTGTCCTGAATGGCTCTTCCCTTCCTTTAAAATTAATTCATTACACCTTAGACATGGCAGGGTTAATAGCCAACCCCCAAAACACAGCTTCCCCAGTGCTGCTTTCTACAACTAGGCCTCAATTATTCATCACTGAAATGCAAAATTTGAAAACTCACTAATGCCCAAGCTTCCCTCTCTTCCCCACAAGTCTTTATTAATTTAACTTTTCATACATTCATTTATGCTTTATTTTAGAACATCATCAGTCATTCCACAAGGACCACCAGGCTCGTATGTTTGCCAGACACAAAATCTCCTGCGCTAGTTCAGTTCAGCTTTTCTCCCAGCTAATTGTGGCTCTGGCTTGTTATAATTACATGCATCTGTGTACCAAATAACATACTACGACACACCTCGGTCACCTTAAAATGACGAGAGACAAGACGAGCTGACAGTTTCTCACCCACACTCCTGCTAAAATTACTGAGACCAAAACTAAAAATTCACTTTCAACTGTTTTTTGAGGGTGACAATGTTAACTCACAGTTAAATACAGTTTACACAAGTAGCCTCTTCATGTCGTATCATGCAACATTTCTTTTAGCAGACGCCTCCAGGAGCTGGTTTATATTTGGAGCAATTCATTATCCCCTCCGCCCTGATTCAAGCGATATTTCCAGCTGAAGAAATGCAGCTGCAAACCTGCTGCAGCCTGTAGGAGCCCCTGCGAGGGGGCGTACTATTTTGTGGGTGGGCTGCGTTGCTTTGCAGCAACGATCCGGAATTAGGATTCATTTTTTCAGGTTAGTCGAGTGGTCCATAAGTTGCAACCCTCACCTGTGTGATGCGGTTGGTACCCAGCTTCATTTGCTAACTGCTAACTACTCACTGTGAGGTTAGAAGAAAAGGAAACGTTTCTTAATATGCAAAGTCACACAAGCTTTATTAAAAATCCCTAAAAGGTCATCTTTTCCGACCAAGTGGGTCGAAGATGGATAGATGGCAAGAGGGTGAGAGAAAAAGGTAGAGCGTGAACCAGGGAGCAGGTGTGAGGAGTGAAGGTGGTAAGAGTTTATGTGGGGAGGGAGGAAGGTGAGAAGGTTAAGAACGAAGTCTCCATCTAACAAATCCAAGACTGATGCAGGGTGACATGAGGACGACCGTAACTTGTGTCCTGCATGTGTCCATCTGTTGTGAGGAATCTTTAATCGACTTCCACTAACTTAATTGTGGTTGAAACAGAAAACGATTTTTTTCTGCAGTTGTGTTTTTTTTTTCCCTCCAAAGATACCAAAAGTGATCTTGAGGCACCTGTAACCACGATAATCCGACTTCCCCAACGCAGCACAAGTCTGGCTCTTTGGGTGACTGAATATTTGTCTCTCAGATCATTTCACCTTTCGTCTCTGCTGTCTGAACAGAACTAAGAACCCACAGAAAAAACTGTTGCACCTGTGATGCGGGTTAAGTTGGAACCAAGGAACAGGCAGGTGAGTGAGCAAGGAATTTGATTGCTGCCTGCAGTGTGTATGCGTGTGTGCATGTGTGTGTCTTGAAGGATTGATCTGTGGGGACCTGATTGCACAGGCTCTCATTATGTGACCACTGGCTGTAATGGAGTGTGACAGCACCGTGCTGTGCTCTGGATCTCTGTCCTTCCAGCCTGCAAAGCCAATTAAACACACTCTGCCCTGCTTTGCTCTCCATCACTTGCTCCCCTCTGCTTCTTTTCACCCACCATCTCCCTCAAGCTCCCCCCATCATCCCCAACTTTCCTATACTGACCTTGTCTCCTCTGAGCAGCCATACGTGCCATGCCCTGTTGTTCATTCTGTCTAGAATCTACTGCTATATTCTCTGGTCAATAGTCCCAGCACTTTTCTGGCTTCAGGCTCTTATTTCTTGCTTTCTATAAACAATAAAAAGCTCTAATTGCATTCTCCCTGCTTCTCACTGCCCTTTTTGATAAAGTAACTGCTCATAACCAGTGGCTTGGTTGGTTTTGGAGCAAAAAGAGTATTTCTGAGCTGCAGGGGAAAAAGTCTGTGATGACAGCCTTCCTGTGTGCTTACACGCACACACAGGCACGCACACGCTGAGGTGCAACAAGGCAATACTTGGCTTCTCCAGACCCAGAGCAGTCACAACCACTTAGAAGGAAAAATGCCCCGCAGCACCAAAAACGCATATAGTCCATTTATCACTCCCTCATCGTCCTCCATAATGCACAAACGTACACAGTACACACTTTTTGTGTGGACTGTAATCCTGGCTCTTAAATGTTTAAAGCATGGTTCTGAAAGTGCAGCGCAGCAAAGATTACAGCAAAAAAAGAAAACATCTTACACCCTAACCCTCCTGAGAAGCCCTCTGACAGCACCACTCATGAACATGCAATAAGGTGCAGAACTGCCTCCGAAGGATTGCGTGTGAAATGCCTGCGTGCGTGTACGGTGCTGATGTCTGAGATAAGATGGGAGGATGAGACCTGTTTTGAACCAGCCGTCATCAGTGAAAGCCTGCTCGGTCTCTTGAGGTTTGTTCCAGTACTCCTTAAAGACCGAAGGGCCTTGAACCAGGAGCTCTCCCTCTTTCCCCTCCAGACCTGGATGGACCTGGAATAAAAAGGAAGACCAAAAGAATACTAGTGGAATAAGAATCTCTCTGTTGCTGAGCAGCAGTATAAACCGAATGTGTGTAAAATAGGTTTGGGTATGAATATCACCTGTGCCAGAGTTATTTTAGGGGTGAAGGCGCAGCGACTATGTATAACTTGCTTGCGCCGATTAATCAAAGGTGCAAATTTTTGACAACTTTGCTGAAAATCAGTCAATAAAATTGTTGTTGTGGGAGGGAACCGCCGTTCTACTGAGCCTGACACATTTTTACAAACATTTTTTTCATTAAGTCATGAGGGTTGGCAAAAAAATGTGCGTGATTGATGGCTTTTTTTGTGGGAGTCGAATAGGACAGGATTAAAAATCCATTACCATGTTACCCTTTATAGTAAAATATTTGTTTGGACAGTGTTGACCTGATAAATGATTTATGCTTTATCCCATGACTCTGAATTAATGACACAACTCAAAACCTTATATTTTAGTCTGCCTGTAGAAGAAAATAGATTGAAATGTATTGCTTACCCGTGTTTGTTTCTGGTTACCCTCTGCAATTATAGTGTGGTTGGTGTTATTCATGACAATCCGAACTTCCACACTCGGAAGTGGGGATCCCACAGATCCTGTCAAAACAGAATCCACAAAAGAAACACGCTTAACTGAAAGCAGCAGCATGTTGGATCATTTGGACTGAGCTGTGCAACCACATTTCTAATGATGAAGATTTCATTTCTGCATTACAGACACCTGCCAATGATTGATGATGAGGACATAAATGGCCCCTATGGTTTGCTTATAAAACCAGACTGAGACTTTTTCATATCAGTGAGGATCTTCCTTGGTCAATAATGGGGATCTACAGGAGAGCGTCTAATGCAGCTAAATTATCCAGCATCAAGTAGTTCCAGGATGGGACTACTGTACACTCTAAAATATCTGGTTCTCTCAGACGTGGTGACTGAGTCCTACAAAATATGCTCAACTGCAGCATTGAGTCAACATAAAACCCATAACATGACAAAATGCACTAAATTAATGTGTCACTTTTGTTTTGTTTTCTGAAGGAAAACAGAGCAGTCAGCTCAGTCATTTAGGCCTAAATACTGCTGAGTAACTGATAAGGGTCTCTTTCTGCAGCACAGTTGTGTGAAGGTGGCGAGGAGGAACCGACAAATGATTAAAAAAAAACAAAAAACTGAAGGTATTTTTTGAAGAGGAGCTTTTAATGAGAAATGTGCAAACAAAAGGTCAATTTAAAATTCCCACAGGGGCTGACCTCACCTGCGGTCATCTTTGTGTATCCATGTGTGACGTCCCAAGTTAAGTAATTATATCAAAGCGTGCACATGGGATCTGAAGAGGAGTTATATTCTGCATGTGTGCAAGCCTGACTTAAAGCTATTATATCATTTCACAGGCCACTAGGCTCTGAATAAAAGGGAAGGCCAAGTCCTGATTAAAGACTGGTTCTCTCAGTTCATATTGATCCACCTCGCTTTGGGACTGATGGGAAATGTCTGTCAGCCCATTTGTTGCTCACATTCCAGAAAGCAAAACTAACAGATTACAAAAGTAACTCAACTCTTCGACTGTGGATGGTCAAAATATGACAAGTATGGAAGACAAACCTGTGTGATTCAGAAGACTTTAAATGTATCCTGATCTGGATGTAAAATATTCTATAAAGGATCCTTTGTCACGTCTGTCAGAAAAATAAAATAATGGTTGAATTCTAGAAAGAATACCGCGGACTTTAAAGGAGGAACGACATCATAAGAGTGAAAAAGTGTATGAGATTTAAAAAAATCTTCACGCTGTCCTTCCCTCTAAAATGAAAAGTCTCCAAAGTTAATTTAAGGTGAATTTCAGGGAATTTCTCAACTCTGATTTCCTCCTCTGTCATCATTTTTCCCCCTCTGGCACCGGGAGGTGTAGAAATCCTGAAACATGCAGCAGTTGGACTCCTATGATTCGACGAGATTGACAGCCGTTTTTTAGGAGCCTGCGATGTGCAGGATGGGGGAAGATCCGAGGAAGACCAGCATCAAACAGTTCATATGCTTGACATAAGGTGACATGAAGCTTTAGCAGACGGAGGTCAAGGATGTCCCGTTGCCCACCAATATAAAAAGAAGCTCAAATTTGGACCAAAGGAACAAAAGGATGAAACACACAACAAAGGCTGAAAATAATGCTGCAGACTGAATTAGGTTAAACTAATCTCACATGCACTATATATACATCTCAACGACCCAGAAAGCCACACTGCTGTTGATCTGTTATGCTTGAAAACCAATTAATGATCTGAACATCAGAGAATAAAAGTGCTGTCAAGATAGATATAAAAAGCCGACTTTTGTGAGGCAAAGCTGCCACACTCTTTCAAAAAAGGGTGATTAGAAGAAAGAGAAGGGAAAAGCAGCACATTCCTCCTCTTCTCAGTGTTTTACTACAGTGCTATTGATCCTTTTTAACCTACTTAAAGAAAGACGGGCGCATCCAGACTCAGACACGAATTGCATTTACCTGCCTGCGCGTGCACGCACACACACAAGCACACACAGACACGCACAAAACCAAGCACACATTTTGAAGTCTGTAGAGCAGTGGAAACATCAATAGACCTCTTGAAGCCTTTCTTAATATTCACTGGAGAGGAATCAAACGCAGCCTGCTCGCTACATGCAAAACCATAACCCGCAGACAGACAAACAAACACAAACAACAACAAAACAAGCATACAGAGGATTACTCAATACGCGCGCAAGCTAATTAGCCTTGCTTGTAAAGTAAAAGATTTGGCTGGGGAACAGGAGGAAGAAGAAACTGGAGAACGCGGAACGGGACAGGGTGGGAGAAGAAGGCAGATGAAAACAAAACACGCCATTAATCTGACCTCATTTTTTAGATCTCGTCCTGCTTTTCAGCAGAACAATCCCATACTTATTTAAGTTGCTGTGGGTGTGGTGAAGATCTAAAGCTTTTACTCTTGTAAAGACATGTTTCTGCTAAACGCATTTTCATTTTTAATGGCCGTTCATCCGAACTGTCTGTTCACGGCAGTTAACGCACATCCACGTTTCCTAGATACGGACAGTCCTGCAGAATGTTTGACGGCTGGGAAATCAACACATTGAAGATTCTGAAAGGGCTTTATAAGCAACAAACAAAAGATTTTTTTCTCTCCCTTCTGAAGAATAAACAAAAGAAATCTCAAACTTGTGGTGCACCTGCATTCTTGGCTGTCATTTATTGTTCATACAGTTTAGACTGCATGAAGAAATCATGCCTCTGTTTGCTTTGTTAGTGAAAAGCTTTCCAGGCTTGAGCAGCTGCTAATTATCAGATGTCTAACTTCTCTCTGAAAACAACTTTTGTTCTAGCTTGTTTTCCTGCCAATAATCTTGCAGGTGGTTTGTATCCTACAGGCAGCCTAAAAGATTTTTAAAATTTGGGGCATTGTGCTGCTTTAGGACCATTTCTCTGCTTGATTGACATTATTGTTATCAACTCTTAAAAAAAAAAAAAAAAAACACCTGGCCCGAGCATCATTTAAGTTTACTTCTATTGTACTGTATGTGCCCCCCCCCCAATACAAAAGTGCGTTGGTGGTTATATGAATTACACGTATGCAGCCAGTCAAACTTCTGTACCTGGGATGCGTGGGCCCTTAAGAGGGTTGGAAAGCGCCATACCAATCTCAGTCATGCCGTAACGTTCCAGCAGCGTGTGACCAGTAATCTCCTCCCAGCGCAGCAGTGTGGGAAGAGGGAGAGCAGCCGAGCCCGAAACCATCAGTCTGGAGGAAGAACGGCAACACCAGAGAAAGTACTCCTGCTTTAAATAACAATTTCTCCCGTTACGCTATAAAGAACCTCGCATTAAA
This sequence comes from Takifugu rubripes, assembly GCF_901000725.2. Lineage (NCBI taxonomy): Eukaryota > Metazoa > Chordata > Actinopteri > Tetraodontiformes > Tetraodontidae > Takifugu > Takifugu rubripes. Next base: position 17,348,456 of record NC_042297.1, on the reverse strand, counting down.
CACCTACAGGAGACATTCCAGGAAAAAAAAGATCTTTGCAAAAATATATAAATAAAGGCAATATCCAATACCTGATTCTTTCTTTGCAGACTCCTCTCACAAAGTCCCTGACACGAGGCTGCGTAAAGTGCTGATCGTAGTACTGAATTAGCTTCGAGTAAATGGTTGGCACGGCCATGAAGACGTTAACCAGGGGAGCCCTGGAGCTTAAGAGCATCTCCCACACCTGGAATACAAGGGGTGTACACAGGGAGATGAGACAGCATAAAAATGAGAGGAAAAAAGGCCAAAGAAGATAATAAAAAGGAAAGGGCTCTACTACACAGCCAGGTTAATGCGAGGCAAATTCGTTCCCGTTCATTCAGACATGCATGGTTGAATTATTGTTTTATTTGATGTAAATGTAATCTAAGCTCCTGCTAACCTCATATTAAACCTGTCAATACAAAAGCGAGGCAGAAAAGGGGGGGGGGAAAGAAGAATCGTAAAGGTCAGCGGGAGGAAAACAGCACTCTGCTACAGGGCAGGTAAAATGCCGTTTGCACTGCAGCTATTTTTGACGAATATCCTTTTTTGACATTTACAAAAAGACACGCTTGTCCATCGCAGAAGCAAGCGTGGCAGCAGAAAGCTGCTCTGGCCCAGCAGCTGATTCCTGTTTTTAAAATTGCTTTTTGGACATCTTTTTGTTAATACTTTAAGGAAATATCAGCAACAATAATGGGAGCCTATTTCAGTAATGATGTGCATTTCAGTGTGTAAAAGGGAAATTAAATACACATTGAGTAAATGTTTATAGAAATACCTAAAAGTGTTACTTAAATCACATCAACATTCACCTATAGGGTGACAGAGTCAACGAAGACCAACCTTCCCTATAGCCTACATCTCCTTACCTTTTTGCTACCCTCTTCTCATTCTCTAATTTCAGGCCTCCTCTTATGTCTTCCCATCTTCTTTTTTCTCATCCCCTCCCCATCTCACATTCACTTACCTTCACTCCCCATTTTGTGATTTTCAGCTTGGCTACCCAGCAGACTCGAACAAGATGGTCTTTCCCCTGAGCCCCCACATATTCAGCACCAATGCATCCTTCTTAAAATGCCAACAAATGTAACTTTTTATCTGTTCCTTCTTTTAGTTTTCCTGTCATATGCTTATATAACAGCTTCTCCCCAGGAACACTGAAAGGTAGTATCAGAGAAATGAGACTTGTCAACAGTCAACCTAAAATGTGTAATATTGTATGTGCTCAAATGTTTACTGCACATACAGATGAAAACTTTGTGCATTGAGAATGATTATTAACTGAGCAAACCCTGACCCTTCTGGGCAGTGTCCATCAAGTGCAGTGGAGCGCTTCCTCCAAGTCCAGTTTGGAGGGAGAAGAAGGCAATTTATGTCTGTCAAAGAGCCGGCCAACAACCAGGGGACAGAACGTTGTGTGAACCCAGAGCCATGTCTTGCATCTTAATCAAAAACCGCTGCTCAACAACAGAACTCTAACACAACGGACTGAAACCAAAATTGGAAAAATTGAAATTATTTTTTCCACTAATATTTTGTTTTATTTGCTAGCCTATCACAAACTGTTCTTTAGATTGTGGAGAATAAAAATAAATGTCAGGCCAACATGTAACTGAATTTATTTTGTATGAAATAATCAATTCTCCTCTGGTCCTCACAAAGTCTAAAGTAGAGCTAAATTCCTTCTTGAAACCCAGGATGCTTGTTATGATATATGTTTGGAACTATACACACTGTGAAAAATAGATGGAAAAATAAAAAGAAATACCATGTCAGAAGCAAATTCGGTGATAGTTAACAAACCCAAATCTTAATGTTGTGTACATCGTTAAATGCTGGTAAATTTGACTTTCCTTGACTGAATACATTTATTTTTGTAGAGTAGAAAATGGTGTTTTAAATACACAAACTCACCCTGAGCTGCACCCACTGACGACTTCACAAACACACTACAGATAGACTTCTACCATTTACTGAATCACAATTCCCGCAATGAATTTTTTTGTTTTGTCAGTATCTTTGGGCGAAATCAGGAGAAAAAAAGAAATCAATGGCAGCCTTTGCTGCCTAGGCTACCCTTCAGAGATCTTAAGGGATAGAAGAGACAGAATATTGATCACTTCATCAATGTACTGTAACTTCAGGAGGAGAATAAAGGGTTTTTTCAGTGCATGAGAGGAGAGGGTTTGTGGTTCAGTGCACAAGGTCAGGTATAACAGCTGAATACTGATAGCTACGGCTAACCGTGTTACAATATGCATGACGACAGATACTGTCTCCTTTGAAGACCTTTTCTTTCTATCCACCAAAGCCAGCGATGGCCCCACCACCCCCAGACACACATGCGCACGCACACACAGAGACATTTGCACTTATGCTACTTTCTGTTTTCAAAGCCACATCCACACAAACACACTTAGAACCTCATCTTGGCCCCCTCCCTTGTCTGAGCCAAACAAGTACTATCATTCTTCAATGTCAGCTCATCGATTGATCCGCTGCTTAAGCTCCTGCCGTGAGTCGGCATTGGTCAGATACAAAGCCACACAGGGCAATTTATCACTAAACCCCAAACACTTAGTTTGACAGTCAGAAAGGGGGGAGGGATGAGGAGGCGAGCGCTGATACAAAGAGAGGTGAAGGAGAAAGAAAGATGAAGAATAATGGGAAACGTGGACAAAGAAAAGCAGACAGTTGTAGAAAAATGGGAAGGTCTATACTTCAGCCACGCATCACACCTTACTAACGATTATTAGATGTGAAACAGTGTCGAAACTCTACGGTCATTGATTTGTTCCTCAGTCACCTCCTCGCCTTTATCTGCACCCTACAAATGTCCATTGGTGTCAATGAAAGACAGACCTTCTGAGGATGGAAGTTTGGCAGCATGATGCAGGTGGCACCCACCCAGAGTGGACACAGCAGCTTGTTGACAATGCCGTGAACATGGTGGAGTGGCAAAGTGTGGAGGATGACGTCATCGCTGGACCACGACCACTCAGAAACCAGAGACTTGACCTGAAGGATGAGAGAGAAAGAGCAAAGAGCAGAAATGAGCAAATCCTAGTCTAATGTATCTCAAGAATCTCAGTAAAATACATGTTTGCAGACTTATATATCTATATTTATTTTAACAAGCAACTTTTCTTATTTTACTTGGTTGTTGCTTTGAGGTCTATTCGCACCAACTGTACCATTCTCAATAACGAACTAATTTGTGTTTGTGTTGATAAACTTCCAAACTATTGGGCTATATACGTTGGGATTAGAGTACAGTGTAGAGACCCAGTGTATATTTACCATAGCTTGGATGCTTCCGTGTGTATGAAGAACTCCTTTAGGCCGTCCTGTAGTACCACTAGTATAAATGATCATTGCTGGTCGATCTGCCCAGTCTGAAATGGCGTTTTTTTTCTCTTCTGAGTCCGCCCCATGTAACGTACCCATATCAGAAGTAGGAGGAAGTTTCAAGCATGGTAACCCCAGCCTCTGAGCCAGTGGCTGGAGGGTGTCAAAATGAGGATGCCCTGCAACTAGCAGGGAAGTCTGTGAATCGGAGATGATATACTCGAGTTCAGCACGAGGATGTTTCTGATACAGGGGCACCGCTGTCCCACCACTCATCCAAGTTGCCCACTGTGCCACAGTGTAAGAAGCATCATTAGCACACAAGAAGCAGACTCTCTTCCCTTCCAAACCACCAAAGTCCGTGTTGAGAGCCGCACTGATTCTTTCGGCAAGTCCCAAGCTGGTGTAGTACAAATGCTTATAGGTGTGGCTTCCACCACTGTCTATGATTGCAAGTCTCTCTTCAAATCCAGGACTTCTGGTAAAGACTGGCCTCTGGTTTATCCTAGATGATGGTGCAGTCAATCTATGAATTCTTCTGTTAAGTATATTTTCCAGGACATGCTTCTTTGGAGTGAGGTTGTAAAAAAATGAATGGGGAAAGGAATTCCACCCAAGTGATGACCATTTTAGTGGGTGGAAGATGCTAGGAATGCCTCCCGAGACCATCTTTTCCAGCTATTCAGACTTTTAGGAGTTGGACTATCATGATTCCTCCATCCATTACATCAGATGATTGTGTCCTGTCATCAGGTGAATGTAAACAAACACAAAAAGGACAATTTAGAGCATATTAGAATGATATTGAAATGATTGTACATATTATGCTATACATCATTTATTTTGTAAAATGAAAAATGTATCATTTCATTCATTTGTAATGGAATTCAAAGGCAGGAGCTGTGGCAAAGATATTGGGATCTTTAGCCATGAAAAAGGACAAAAAGGGAATCATTGCTATTCTACGCAACTGTTACATTACAAACCTCCACTTTAACCCAGATTTTCTGCAAAACTTGCTCCTGTGTTAAAGACATGACAAATCCATTTTAAGAAGCACACCTGCAGAAATCTCTAAAGATCCTTACAACTTTACGGTTGTGTGGTATATTTTAATAGTGAAATTACCAAAGTGCAAACAATAATTTAAAAGTAATTAAAAGCTCTCAATTCAGACGCCACAAACATCGCTAAATTATAAGTTTACTTCATAGTTCTTAGATCCAAGCAACGTTGTCCGGTGTAGTCACCATTCAATCTATTAATTTCACTGTGAGATAGCCTACCATTCAATTTTTGACATTTATTAAGCTAAATGGAATTTTAAACGACCATCACACAGACCGCAATTCAACCAAAATAAACCGTAAACTCTTACTTTAAAGAGAAGACAAAAAAGGCGTTTTTAGTCAGCTTGTCACTGCGTTGTTGTGATTTAGAACATGTTTATTCAATTTCACTTTACCTTAAACTGACATGTCTTGTTGTGAAGGTCGGTGCAACACTGTTACTCTTCCGGTATGGAAAAAGGATGCGAATATGGTTCCGTCCGCGTAGGAATACAAACTAACCTAAACTCCTCTGTTGAATGAGGCTAGAGGTTGTAAAGTTCCCTCAATACATAGTATTTTAAACTATTCAAATAAAGAGTTCGTGGTAATCGCATACATTTGATAAATACAAACTATATTAATTTATGCTGATTTAATTTACTGTTTTAAAATATGTCCTAACCTTTTCTGTTTCTCTATATTCACTTTTAACGAAATCAGATTAAGATTAAATTCTAATTTTAAAATGTATATAACATTTCAATGTTCAAACATTTAGCCACAAATGGTGACGTCAACCATAAGGTTTAAATAACAGTTTGTGTAGTTTTGTAATCTAGTAATTTGTTACCATTACAAGATATTTTGCACAGCATACACAATTATAAAAATATAAAGTTGACATCTTGACACCCTTGAACCCTTGCTCTTTATATTTTCTAAGTTATTACAATATAAACTGTGTCTTGTTATTCTGCTCCACTCTGGTTGGTCCATATTTTTGAGATAGTCCAGGTCCACTGTCTAGGCTGCTCACCCGAGATGAGGAATAGCAGTTGAGTTTGCAGTATGTTTGCAGCTACCACACACAGCTTTGTTTGGCTTTAGATCACACGCCAGCCTCACCAATCTATGTGCCAACTAGCTTGGCTTGCTTCATCATCATAGTGCAAGTGGGCACATTCAACCGCCAGCTGGCAGTCGTGGGCCTCAGATAAGAGAATGGTACAGGCATGGCACGCGTTCAAAAAGTTTTCACTTCCCTCCCCAAACCCCCTACACTGCAAACAAGGATGGCATGTTCCTAACGAAACGGGTGCCTTTGTTTGCGAGAACTCCCCTCCACTCCATATGAATAGTATCGTCAAAGACTACTCATTGCCATTTCGGGGTAAAACGCTGTTCAAGGGAATGCTATGCTACCCCAGCAGTTATGAAATTTCAAGAGACTGCTTTCTGTGTACATCGTTGGCAGACTTTTACGAAGATGGTGATGCCCTTTTTTGTAAGGATTCACCCTTAAAAATGACTGGATGGCATCTCAGATGAAGCAAAATAAGGTAGAGACAATCCAGGATTTTGGATTTCCTTCCTGTATGCTGACCGTACGTTTGACAGGTGTATGAGGATCGGAATGTGAGCCACAGCGAGTCTTACGTACAGCTCCTGGACAGATGCAGGGATGGACAAAGACACTAAAGGGAATCGCCTATACTGCATTTTTCTTTTGCGGGCATTACAGGATACCGTACGAATACTTTGACGACTCGCGGTTATGCCTAGAAAACATGATTATACAGAGCAGTTAGCAGAATCTGGCATTCTGTTGCAATGGCCTGCTGCCAGCACCCTGTTCGGAAAAAGACCACCTGAAAGGATGGGCTGGGTGGCTGCAATCAGGCGCCAACTCCACACTTGGCAAGGGACAGCAGGAGAGGAAATAGGGAGCGAGAGGACCCCCCACAGATCTGTGAGAGAGGATGAGATGGTAACGCAAACCATGGGGAGTACACAAGCATGTGTCAGGTTGGCATCAGTGTGAGAATGTCTTGGCAAGCATGCCTTTTCCTCCCCTCCCACTCCAGCTCACGCACAAAACACACTGTTGCCCTGCTTGGAACACATGGTACATCAGCAGCGGCATCTGGCCGCGCTGACTCCTGGCAGCTGCGCTTCGTCTTTGCCAGTTGGGAGTCTTGGCACTGCCACTTCATCAACTACCTGTGGCTCCTCCAGGGTAAGAAGGAGAGCGATGAATTATTTTGAGGCTGCAGCTGCAAACTTGACATCCATCCAAGGGATTCACTGTAAACATGTGATGGCCGCAGAGTGAAAGCCAGAGCAAGGTTGACAGGCTCTTTGGGTTTTTTTTTTTTTTGGAGAGGGTGATTTAGTACAAATGAACTTTTTAATCTGGATCTGATACCATGTTTTAGTGAAAGATGAAGGGATATTTCTCTGTGTTCACCACATACACATGCATTTATAAAGGATGTGAACGTGACCAACAAAGAACTGGGAGCTCTTTGGAAACTCTATGTGTTGGGCTCTGAGTGGCCTTCATCAGGCAGCTTTGGGTTGTCTCTCTGTGCCACTAAAGGATTACATTTCCCAGAATGAAAGAAATGGATGGATGACCTTTCAATTTAGCAATGATGGCCTCACCAATGAAGGGTCTACAAATCAAGGACATTTCCCAGAAGAGTTCTATATACATTTTAACTTTGGCCCAGTGGATTTTACAGTGAAATAAAAATCATTTCAGCATCTTTTGCGGGTTTCCAGCAGCTTATTTGTGAGTCATGTCAGTATCATGTTATTTTGTCTCAAATGGCTTGTTAGTTTCAGGCATAGTGACAATAATACTGTCCTTGTGGTTGATAAATTCATAAAATTTTACTGTGATTTTTTTGACCTGAGCACTTAAGGTCATAAAGCAAAAATATAAATTCAGGTGTTTATTGTGGTCACAGCAGAGAATTGAATTTACTTAGCTTGTACCACTGAGTAGTTTATTTCATTTAATACACAAAAAGTCAATTTATTTTGTTAATCTCCCCCTAAAAAAAACTGTCCCCACACACTCATGCACACGCCTACAGTATGAACATATTCACACTAGGTTCTATGGAATTGCGTCATCTGACACTGACCCAGTGGGATTTTTTTTCTCCATCTGTGTCGATCTGACCCATTTTAGCCTTTGGCCACGTCCAACTGTTCCATTTCCCAAACATATGTGTGGTGGCAGGGGGATACGCGAAGCTCCGTCGCACGGGACCTGCTGACACAGACTGCGAATACGAGACTGGACCGCTAAGTGTTGTATGTATTCATCGATGTATCATTCTCACCTATATGGAGGTTTGACCCCTCAAAAGCAAAAATAAATGTACTGTACTTTCACTGTAAGACACTATTGATTTTCCTTTAGACGACTTTCAGATGGCATCATCACTCTCAGTCTTCACCAAATCTGATGAAGAGTAATTCACTTTCCTTCCTTTATTACTGACCAGACCTTGATGAGGCACTTGACTCGGACCTCAGAGTGACTACGCTGTCTGTGTGGATCTTTACAGTCAAGGAAACAAAGAGAAGAGGGAAAGCGTCATTTTCTTTTCAAGTGGCCTGTGTTAGCAGATGAGATGGTATCACTGCACAAAACCAAGGACCCACTGGGGAATGTGGGGTGTGAGGCACATATGGGCAAACAGGCTGCTGATGAGCTGCTTACACAAGCTTCTCATAATGGTCTGAGAATGAGAGAGAGAGAGAGAGAGAGAAAGAGAGAGAGAGAGAGAGGGAGAGAGAGGGATTAAAAATGCCTGAATGCATTGTTGGGCTTAATGTAATACAATGTAAAACAATGCATAAAATGACACAAACGGGTTATGAATATTAATGATCTCCTAGGTAATGGTCAAATGAATAGAATCAAGTTGTTTCAGCTTTAGTCTTTAGATATCTCACCTTAAAGAGACAATTTCCAACTTCCTGACCAACTGGCTGTAATAAGCCCAAGATTGCTCCGGAATATCGTGATGGCTTTCCACTAATGTCTTATGGATTTGTTCCCTTTTAACTTACACACATGAAAATGGAAACTATTTTGCTCAACAGACAACAAGGACTCTGCAGTCTTCTTCTTCCTCCTCCTCCTCCTCGTCTACTGTGAATCAGCTCATTAACTCCTTCTTGCTCTCTAAACAACGTGCTGCCCTAGTCTGAACGTTGAAACACCCTCTGCATCCCCATCAAACAAGTGTTCCTTTGAAGCATATTGTTGTGCTGCGTATCACTTTCAACCCCCTTTAAATTATGTTTACAGTGCGTACGGCACACCCCTCGGATGGAAATAGATTCCCTGTATTTTTAATCACTCAGTCAGACTTGCAAATGTTTGACGTGTTTAATTTAATGTCTGCTTGGATTGAAATTGCTGTGAAAACAAATAACACTTGCAATTTATTTTCTTTTACCATGCAAAGAAACTTGGCAGGCATCTATCTTCTGCAGGCACACACAGTACAATGACTTCACTCACCTCCTTCACACACACACACACACCCACACACACACACTGATGCTGCCAGGCTGCTTGGATAGTGTGCTGCTCCCTCAGAGACAGTACCATATGTTGTCTAGCCTCCCAGCGACGGCAGAGCCCACTGCTGCACTGTTGTCCTGACTGAGGGAAGCCCGCTGCTCAGCAACACCCCAAGACACTAATAAAAAAAAGGGTAAACAAACCACATTTTGATCAGGGTCAATATTTTATTTCATGTTTTCATTTTTACCAACAATTAAACTTGGAAGGCAAATTCTGGCTGTCCTTAAAAGAAAAGGAAAACTTGGAGAAGAAACAATATGAGAGCCAAAAGAGTTCCCCTTAGTGTTCTGGAATATTCGGATGTCAGTCATAATCATTTCCCATTATTTTAGGGGAACTGAATGTGACAGAGTGATTAGGACAGTTGCATCTGTATAAGTTGTGATGCGTTTCTTATGATGGTTACATTGGGAGTAGTGCGAGTAATCCGTGTTTGTGCGTCAACTTGAGGGTTAAGGGATGCATGTTCAGAATTCATCTTAGCTGTGAGTTCACCGCTGCTTTGCATTTCAGGCCGAGCGCTTGGGTGCTCCACTAAATCGCAGGAAGGATTGTTAGACACGCGTGTTATTAATTTTTTTCAGGGTCCCTGTGGCGTCTGTATGAATCTTAATGCTGCTGACTGGGCTGCAGCTCTATCGACTTTCTTTAAAATATGAAGAAGCTTTGCTGGAAGCGCCTGGGGTCATTAGCTGAAGAGTAGGCGCAAATCCCTCACCGAGCCTGCTCTGGATTCGCCATGTTAAATGTGCTCTTAAAATATTCATAATCATACTCTTGTCTGCACGCACACACACACACACACACACACACACATAAACACACACGCAAAGACAATGCACCAGGACATAAGGGGATCAATATTAAAATATATTCCTGTTTTGGTGTGCGGTTAATTAGCTGCGGTTCTTTTAAACCATGTAGTATGAGAAGGGATTAACAGTATCTTTTTGTATACAAGATTGTATTTATTTAATTTCCGTCCGAGCAGACGTGATTGAAGTGCATGTCGGTGAATGTTGCCATAGAATCCAAAAGACAAAAAAAAGGCCTTCACACTATTTGACTGAATCATGTGCAGCAATATTATAAGTTCAGTATCCTGTAATCTCTTCATGTATATGTGATTTTGCATCAACTTTGCGCCAGATGTTTATTGGTATGTTACTGATTCGCGCTAATGGAAAGGTTAAATCATGCAGTTCCAGACACTTTCTGTGTTTGCTCAGAAATCCCTGCTGTGTAGACACATACAGTAAATAAATATATACTTCTCATATTTAAGAAAATGCTTATGTGATGTGCTGTTACCGGTGCTGACACCTGTATTTAGATAGATTGCTATGATTTAAAGTAGGGAGACGACTTTCTGACACAGTGTCTGAATGGGGATGAATGGCCTTTACTGAGAAAGCCTCTAATAAAAATGAATCACCTTTGTCAGGCATTTTCATCATCGATGTCACCTCAACAGGAAGCGCACCGTCACAGACAAACCATGTCAGACTCTTTAACTTCATCATCCATCCATATGCCGCTTTCTTCGTTAAAATTTGCTCCTGATTCATAACAGTCGCCATATTTAACTGTCTCTATACAGCTGTATTATACGTCTCCTCGCCTGATTGATGCTCTATTCAAATATTTCCAATAGTTTATTGATTGAATTTGAGCTAAAACAGCATCCGATTGCAGAGCAGCATTTCATCGGGGGCAAACATAGTCCAAACAAATCATTAAAGAAATAATAGTAAATTACAAACAACACAAAGTCAATGTAAGTTAATTAAATATTAATAATAAAGTGATAAATACATAAAAACAGATACAATTTGTTGAAAATAAAAGCACCTGCTGATTTTGCGAAGCCATGAAAAATAAAAAAACAGATATAAGAATTAGTTGGATCCAATAAATGTATCTATTGGAAATGTCTCAGCTGAACTAATTGTTGTTTCAACGTGACCGTGACCGTACTATTTTTACCCTCTTGGGTAATTTGAATAGGGGTTAAGTTACAGCCCATCAAAGAACTCCAACATGTGTGAGACAGGTGCTGAAAAGGAGACCAGGCCAAAACAATCAGGTTGCTACAGAATGGAGCAGCCGGCCTAATTGATGCCTGTTTGTGTGGCACACTGTGGGACAATGGATCGGGGCTGGCAGATGCATCAGTGATACACACAAATCCACCCAGAACAATACCACGAGAACAATGGGCAAGCACGTGTGTGCGCGCATGTGTGTGTTTGTGTGTGCGTGTGTGTGTGTATTTTAGGGAATTTTACCCCACTTCTGAGGTCCAGTCATTTTTAAATGTCCAATGCTTTTAATGTTATATTTCAGAGCAACAGATTTAGCTTAAAGCAAAATTGAGGTTGGGGTTTAATTAGTATATTGAGTTAGACTGTAAAATGGAAATCTAATCATGAGGACGCTGCCCTAACAGCTTTGTGTCTGTGTCTGAGACGGCTTTTGTAATAACACATTTATTTATTTGGATCTGATCGATTGGATGTTTTCTTAAATGCAATGTAAAAAAAATTGGAAGATTAAAAGATAATAATGACCTTTAAATAAATAGCACATACTGCCTGTCCCTCCAAAAACCCCGATGGTGCTTGGTAGGAGATATAAATGAGCCTGAAGACGAAGGACTTGAAATGTTTTAGGTTGTTTCTGTTGTTACAAAACAGCCCTGCTTAGAACACGAAAGCAGAAAAGGAAAAGGCATTAACAGATGTTTTATACTGAACATTTAACTATCGCTAAGGAAAAAGGCTTCATCATGTTCTTACTCAAGATAAGGCCCATCCTCTTTCCAGTGGTCCGTATTGATCTGCGTGTAGCTTAATGTTGGTCTTTATGGATATGCTGCGGTTACACAAGCCAGCAGGAAAACTACTTACTCCAGACCACTGCAATAAATGAATCAATCCATTATGCGAGTATTGAGACTGTGGTCACTCTCCGCAATATTTAGTGATTATGTACTGCTGCAAATTGAATTATTCAATATGCAGTCCAGTTATGAGGAGCATGTAAAAACCCAGGTAGAGATGGATGTTGCCTTCGCTCCACAACGCATCATAACCATATGCTAAATTGACAAAGGGAGCCGTGACATTTGGCTATAAGATGTTATTATTTGCTGCTCAAAGACAGTGAGGCATGAAAATAAGAAGTACATCTTTCTGTCTGTATGTGAGCACACGCACGCGTGTGTGTGTGCCTCTGAAGGCAGCGGAGGAGCTTTATACATGTGTGTCCATGGGAAAGCGACTGCTGTTAGCCTGGCCCCCTTTCCCCTCAGTCAAAGGACTGTGAAATCGGAAATTAAACGCTTCACCATCATGAAGCAATTCTGCCAAATACGTCCTCCTCTCTTGTAATTGTTTGTTTATTGGACCCCATTCAAAAGCAATATTCTGAAGGTCTCTGCAGGCTCCGGGAGGAAGGTCACACTGTGTTAGCCGGCACTGAAGCAGGAAAATAGCAAAGTCACGTCGGCCGATAGCAGAATCTTATTAATTTATACTGTAAACATGTTTTCTGTATTGTTCTTTATCACTAGTCAGCCTGTTCTGCTTAGCAAAACGTATTGTTGACAGGGGTGACCTGGCCAGCAATAACAAGCTGGTGAGGTGGTGGCAGTACAGACCATATCCCTTTTAAATGACTACAAGGGTCATGACCGAAGTGACCTTTTAACCTTTTCACTTCTGTGGCCCATTGTGGACGTTTAGCGTCAATTTGCTCGTCCTTTCTCCTCTGCTGTTGTTTCAGAGAGGAGGCGTTTGGGCAGGCCTAACTTATTTTCTGAGCAAAGTAAATAAACAACGTGACTTGAGCAAAGGGTTATGAGAAAAATGTCTGTTAATGACAGAGTTGGGAGGGAAGCAGAAGCCTTTGATATCAAATAATCATAACCATGTTGGTCTTCTTCAAGCAATTGCTCTGACTAAATATAATATTTGACTAAAAATAATATGTTGTTTTTTCCTGCCTCTTACCCGATGAAGCCTGGGAACTGCTTCAGCAACCGGCACCTTCTGGTTCACATAGGAGCAATAAATAAATCATTATGATACTTCCTGAAATGGAAAAAAAATGTTTCAGAATGTCTAATTCCACCCCTCTTAAAGTTTTGTTTTGGTCTGATAAGATATTTGATTAATGGCTCCCTTCACGTTGATGGTCGCCACACCATTTGCATAATTTGCCGTCGCTGTGTCAGTGTTTGAAATGAAACATTTAACCTTTTAGAACACAGAAGTGGGCACGTGCTCTGTGACAGGTGCACGCTCTGAGAGCAGGTGCGATGGAGGGGAGAGGGGGGACTAATTCAGCCCTTGCTGTAAATGTGTGGCCACTCTTGGTCTCACCTAGACACCTGTCAATTGAAGGTTAAAAGAACAGCAATAATGAATTATTTAACTTTAGCCACAATTTCTCCGTAACCTTGAGGCCTCTGCACTGTGCATTGTACACGTGTGAATACACACATTTTAAATGAAGAGATAACGGTCAATAAAGTTCAAATGTTTCATCCTCAGTCAAGTTTTTTTGTGCTGTATTAAACATCTGCTGCATTGCCTTGCATCGTTAATAAATGAGAAAATATGCATACACAGTTTTGACAAGCTCAAAGAGAGAGCAACACTACACTACTTAAGATAATGAGTCAATTGAAGAGCTAAACAAAGCATCCAGCAAAAAGAAAATAAATTCCATATCCATTCTTTGCCAGTTTGCAACAGTCTAAAGCTATACAATCCATATTAATGAGATGTTATTGTCTGAGGACTGATCCATGGAAACGATCGCAAACTCAGCTGCAGCGGGTGTGAAATCTGATAGAGGAAACAGGCAGACAGTAGGAGACTGAGGCCCCAGGCCAAGAGATCTCTGTGCAGCAGATAGCGTAGAGCGAGGAGTTAAGAGTGATGCTACTAACTCAAGAGCTCACGAGTGTGTGTGTGTGCGCGCGCGCGTGTGTGTGTGGGTTAGCTGTGGATGGCAGATGTCAGATCTCTCAGCCCCGCCCCCACTGTGGGACCACCTGTTGGACCTTGGCCATCTGGAGGCTGGGCCTGCTCTCTGGACTTATTCTGAAGGCTCTGACCCAGCTTGCTGACCAATGATACATGATCACACCACATGACAGGAAGTGACCCGTGTGTGTGTCATGCTCGGCCCTCTCTCCATCTGCCGTTTCTCTGTCTCTCTTTTTCTTAGCCACAACACATCGTTTTCACCGTTTTTTGCTCCAAATGTGTGAGTTTTCTGCCTTGATTAAGTAAAATTGAAAGCAGTTTGATTCAAGATGCACAGAAGTCCTTCTGATGGTGTTAATTGCCATATTTCTTCAGAAGGAGACAATTTCGAAATTGTGTTAATGAATTATTTTCCTGTTGAATTTTACACTGTGTTGCAAACCATCCTATTTAATTTATTTTTGACAAAAAATATTCACACGTGCATGTGCATGTGAGAGAGGAGGTGGCAGGAGACTCAAACTTTTCTTTAAAGAAAGTTTAAAACTAAAAATCTCTCTCTGTGTGTGACCTCCATCATGTCATATATTGGTTGTTGTTTTTATTGATGATGATCCAAATGACTTTAAAATGATAAAAGCAATCTAACAGTAGGTGATCTTCAGGTTGAACAGTTACCTTTTTCTCATATCTGTAATTATACTCTTCCTAATAAATTAGATGCAACTCTAATTTTGCAATAAGATATTAGAAATATATGTTAAATAAAATGGCTATTTCTAAGTTGCATTTGAATGATGATGTATATGCGGATCATTTCATATCTTTTTTATATTACATGTGCATTATGGCCTCATCTTTTATATTATTGTGTAAGCTTACTTGAAGTCTGTGGCATGAAAACTATTCTCACCCCAGCCGATACAGTACAGCCACTAAAGGCCCAGCAGTTTTCTATGGTGGCTCATATTTTTAATATAAGATTACTTATCATCTCAGTGCTGTTTCATAGGCTTTCCTTGACTTTTCCCCTCAACAATAATTTAATTCATCATGGCTGCATTATAATTTCTTCAGAGCGTCGGGGTCTCAGCTGAGTTACAATTCTTTTTGGTCAGCACAGCTCCTAATTTGTCCCCCCACAGAGTAAGTTTAAATAACATTCACATTACTGTCAGAAACAGACGGCTCCACGAGAACAATGGGGAGAGCTTTTGAATGAAGGAAAAGACCTTTAGCATTATGACATTGAAAGAATAAAAGGATTAGCGCACCTGCGTAAATTATACAAAGAAAGCAAGGTTTGTTTGCTTGTTTATTTATTTATTTATTGTCTGTGTAAATCTTTCCTCCACGTGATGTTAAAAACTCAAAACTTTAGGCGCAATTATTATTGCATTGTAGTTATGCAACTGATAGTATTGCTCTCAGGCCTCTGACAAGCGACGATAACAGACTCCCAGCAGAGATTTGCCTTTGCCTTAATGCTTATTACTTTTTTGTCAACTTCACACACACACACACACACACACACACACACTGAATTGTTAAAGTGTACAGCAAAGTACGTCGATGTGTGTACGCGCTTGCCAAAGTGTGTGTTTCTGTCTGTGTGCATTATTACTTGCCTATTTCGGGGTCACGTTTGATAAGCCCTTGAGTGATGTGGCAAGATGAAGTGACAGTTTGTCAGAAAGCGGGTCATGGGGCAGTCACTGTGTAGGCAGCCCTTCGCGCCCCTGCGCTGGGTATAATTAGGCGCTCATTACCATATCAGTCAATTATCAACAACCACTCTGGGTGCTTTCTCTCAGGAATCTGCCCTTCTGGACACCAGTTCTTGAGATGGACACATTTTTTTCCCCTGGCTGCAGGAGTAATTATTTCTTCTCGTCTCTCTCTCTCTTCCTTCCCCTGTTATGATTGCTACCGGTAAAACAATGGCTTAGGTTTTGTTGTGCTATGTTGCTGCGGGCACCATCTGTGGCAGTGAGGGGGAGGTACAACAATACCCGTCCATATGGTCAGGGCATCAGCAGTGGGCTAGATCTGCTCATCAAGTCCTGTCATTGTGATCAGCCACTCTACTTATACACAAGTCTGTGTTCATCTGTGACACACACACACACACACACACACACACACACACACACACACACACACACACACACACACACACACACACACACACACACAGAACTGACACAGCAAGATATGGTTGTATACTTATTTATGATGGAGAGATGAGCTTGAATGAGAAGCTGTCCCACTGAAACACAGGCAGGTTTTCCTCAAACATTCGGAAACAGAAATAATTTATTTTACCAGCTTTTGAAACGTTGACGGAAATTTTATCTCACCTATTGGCAGCTCAGGCCAGGTTCAAAGGCATGGGATGTCTGACCATGCTGTGATTTCTGTTGCTAATAATCCGTTTGGATGTGTGACGATGAAGTCATTTGCCATCTCAACGTCATTCTCCAACTGCAGTGGCTGATTTGATCCTTGGGCCTTTTTAAGACATACACCCATCTGCCGTCTCGCACCTTCTAATCATCATCGTAAAGAACACACGCATGCACGTGCACAAACACACACACACACATGCACGTGCACAGACACACACACACACTGCCACAGTCACAATGATAGAAAAAAATACTTCAGGATAAATATTTAGTTCAGGTCTCTCTGCTTTTTTTGAGTATCAAAGATTCGCATTTGTAGAGAATTAAAGTACATTGAGACCCCCCCCCCCCCCCCTCCACCACCCCCCTCGTCAAAACACAAAGGACCCCTTTCTTTTGATCCACTTTTAAAAAACTCTTGAAATGCATACTCCTGGATTTGTTGGATATTTATGCTACAAAATAGGTATTAATGTGTTATGGCGACTGACTCATTGAAATGCTTTTTAAATATTTTCTGTGCACTCGGATCCTCGTCTATTTTCCGCGGCGTGAGGCAGCCTGTTCTCATCAAGATAGTGGCCAGCTGAAGACAACAGGCAGAAAGACCTGAGGAGAGAGAGAGAGAAGAAAGAGAAAGGAGGCGTGAAGAGATGCGGAGATATTCCGTCCAGCATTCCAGTATAAGCATGTTATATTGAAAGAGGGCACGAAAAAAAAAACAGATTGCTTGTGAAAGATCTGAAAGTGATAGAAAAGCTGAGCGGGAAGTGGGGTAAAAGAAGGACAAAGCTGAAGGCATGTGAAAGCTGAGATAACTGGTTATCCTTGCACCATCTCAGCATGCGTTTATCTTGGGCTGCCTTGCGCCTTATCTCCCAGCCTCTTGAAAATAATAGAAACCTTGAAACAAAGGCCAGTGTGACTGTGGTTTTTAATTGGTCTCCAGAATCCATAATTAACACTGTGTTTCAATGTGCAAAAAACAAACTGCTGGCCATTAGTGCATTTTAGAGCTTTAATTCACACTGACAATGCAAATCTGCATTAATCCCCACCCCCCACGTGCTTGTCTTGTGCAGAGAATACGTGAAAAAAGTATCTAAAACATCCAGTTTCGAGATGTTTGCGCTCTCAGGAGATGCTGGGGCCTGTTTAGTTAGATATTCGTATTTTATTGATAATGTAATACTTAACAAATTTCAAGGATTGGAATAATGTTTATGGGATCAGCTGAGCAGGGGGCCGAGGGAACTCTCCTCTCTGTTCTCCATTTGGCCTCAGGCAGGGCAGACAACTGCCCTGCCCACCTCTCCCCCTCTCCTCCGTCAAGCCAACATATTTCTCTCTCGTCCTCCGTCCCTTTCTTCTTGCCCCCCCATCCGTCCCCTTCACCTTCGCAGTCACGGACAATCTCATGGGCTGCATGTCCTGATTGTTGTTGTAGACTAATCATCCTCCAGTGCTGCCTGCCCTCTGGTCACCTGGCCCCACACCACAGCAGAGGGGATTTTGGGATGACAGTTGCCCCTGGCAAAGCAAAAACAGACTGAGGGACAAAGTGGGTGATGGGACAGGGAGAGGGCATGGCTGCATGGCTGCCTCAGTGAGCTTGAGCCCTTGGAGACAGCTGGACTCCCTCTAACCTTCTGGCTTGTGGGGGTGTCAGTCCTGTTTACTATAAGGATCAAATCCCTGGCCTGTAACACGAACAGCATCTATTCTTGTGGTCAGCGGGTCTAATGAACGGCCCAATTAACAGGAAAAAAATAGAAACCTCTGGGACTACGACCAAATATACATTTATTTACAATTAAGATATTTATCACCTCGTCTATACAGTAAATCTACAGACAGAACTTCCCAAAATGGTTGCAGTAAATAGGCAAAAGACTTTTAAGTCAAAAGAGAAACTGCTGAATAAACACACCGTAAATACTTTTCTTTCCGCTTTTCAAGTTTGGCAGCTGTGTTTTGCATCCCTGATTGTCTTACACATATTTCTCTTTTATCAAATTTCTTGAAAGGTGTAATTATGTCGGCCCCCTTGAAATATCCCCAGTGTGTTTGCGCGTGTTCGTGTGGCGCTCGGCACATATAATTTAATTTGAATTCATTACTCCCCCTCCTGTCAGTTAATATATTCATGACTTCCAATTCCCTCAGAGCTGTCCCGCCACCTGGAGTGTCCTCCCTCATCCGTGTCACTCCTCTCCTCTCCTCCTCCCCTCATTTTCCCCCCTTCCTCACCCCTCCTGGACCTGCAGGATCCCTGGGGGCCCATGAAGGGGTGTTAGGGCCAGGGTCACAGAAGCTGGGGGGCCCGCTGTCATTAGGGTGCAGTGGAATGTGTTAGCAGGGACCAGCTGGGACCAACCAGCTCTGTCCCAGCTCTGTCCCTGCTGGTGCTGCTGGTGCTGCTGTATGCGTGTGTTGTTTCGGGGCGGTGAGGGAAGCCTGCAGTGACGGTGCCGGGGTGGCAGAGGTGTTTTCTGCTCGGGTTCAGTCTTTGAAACGCTCACCTGAGAATAGGGGATTTGCATGCGGCTGCTCCTTTGTTTCTTTTTCAAGTCAACGCTGACAGATCCAGGGTTGGTGTCTCATGATGAGGCTTCTTATCTAATATTTACACCCTCATTTGATGCTTGCTTCAACATCAACAGAAGTTCACATTTTCATCTGTGGTACTTGGGGTAATTTAAACATAGTAGTTTTGCATACTCGTGACATGGATTTGAATAGAAAACATGCCGGATGGCAGCATGAAGTACTGTGAGATTTGTTTGGGTGACAGTAAGAACTCTTTCATGTTCCATCTGTTTGACATTTTCCCCCTCCCCTTACTGTGCATCGGGAACAAGATGCATTATTTATACTTTGCCAAAATATTACATCATTCGGTAAAATCATAACGGAGTAATCGTGCTCTGTTGCTATCGCCTGGTCAAAAAGTAAGGTTTCCGCCTCGCAACGGTCTTTGTGTACTTTCATTTTCCATTCTTTCATGTTGCACCTTTGCACCAACAAGACTGAATACATCCCCACTCTGTGGTAAATATTAGATGGCAAGGAGCCGCAAGTTTGATCATCGCAGGGGGCTGGTGTAGGAGTTCAAAGGAGACACAGACTCCCAGGGCGGAAGAAGGAAGAAGATCAGATTGAGGGAAACTAGATGGGAGAATGGGAATTAATAAGTATGCAGTGCCTCATTTAAATATTTTTCTTTATAAAAAAAATGTTTTTCTTTTTCATGGCTGCCTAATAAATACACTAAAACTGGTCGATCAATCCTTTTTTGAAGCTAAAACGTGTTTCAGGAATACTTGTGAACCTCGCAGGACGTGTCCACTGGTGCACATCTTACCGTAGTTGTGTGGTTGAAGGAGAGGGGGCTTCATTATTAATCAGGATCCTTCCCGAAGTGTGAGAGCTCACACTCCATGGATTAATGACTGAAAATGAGCGGTAATTATGGCCTGTCAGTCCGGCTCATAGCACCCTCTCTGCTCCTCCATCTCATGAATCCATGTTCTCTGTTCGCTACCACACCCAGATAGCATCAACATCCATTATCACTCACATTATCACGGACCTTAACACAGCACCTATAGTTCGCCACCCTCACAGTGCACTAAAGCTAAAATGCTCGAACCTCTTAATATGTCTGGCCCTCATCAGCATGTGCACACTTTGCACAAGCTGATTTTCTGTACTTTGCAACGTTGTGCATGGATGCATTGAAAAGACCTTCCAGTGCACATTTACCATAAACACACTTATATTACCAGTTTTCTTGCTATCTGTCGTTGTCTCGATCTCACTTCCTCTCTCTTGCTCTATGCACTTAAGCTCATCGTTATGCTGTATGTGGTTTGTCAGAGCTGATGATGAATCTGTTTATGAGTGGAGAGAGCTGATTTCCCCTGAGTGGTCTCTCTCTCTCCCTCTCTCTCTCCTTCTTTCCCCTTTACTTTCACTACAGTATCTGTCCATCCAATCAAAGAGAATCCCTCTCTGCCCTTGCTTCCCCCTCCAGCACTGCTCCTTCCTGCAGGGCGCTTCTGCTTGCCTGATGTCCCAGTTTAATATCATCCAGTTGTGGGCTGAAGGGGTCACTGACCTCTGGGCTACTCCAGTACGCATGCGGAAAAAAATTTGATTTTTATTTCGGGGAATATCTTGTACAACCCTGCCTTTTCAAAGTGTTTAATCATGCTCAGGAGTTGTTTTAACACTGCATTCCCCCACATTCCTCTGGGCTGCCGGCTACATGCAAATACAAACAACAAGAGACAGCCTCAGTCAAACAGACACAAATTCAACAAAAAAAATAATCTAAAAGTGCCTGAAAGCTCTCATGTATGATTAATGTTCTTCTGTTCCGTGATGGCAAGTTTAAAAATGTAGGCATTTTGATGCTACAGACAAACAATACAAACAATTTTGTCTGACAGGTTCCCCTCATGGGCCTTTTAATATCAGCATGCTGTTTGAAATCTGTCTGCACACACGTGTGTGCGTACACGTGTGCACGCACACACACACACACACACATACACACCACTATCCCCGTTGGAGGTGGTGGAAGTGCTAGCTATTATCAATTAATCTTAGTTGTGTTTTTCCTCTTGCAGAGAAGGAGACCATATGTTTCTCTGTCATCCACTGCTTTTAATTTACTCCTTGCGTCTGCTGTGAAAACATCCCATCTAAATTGCTGATTCAATACAGAGACTACAGGGAGAAATGAAGGAGAGTGTTTCATTGTGCACACAGTTTATGCTGCACATTACACAATGTGTGTGAGGCACATTTCAGTGTTGAATATTTCAGTGTCCCAACAAGACCAGCGTCTCACCCCATCACTGAAAATTGGGATTTTCTGCCTCACAACTACAAATTCTTCTCCTGTGTGGCATAAAATTCTCTCATTTGTGATTTTTGGTTCATTCTCAAAGCTAAAACAAGAGAGCACTTGCCACTAAATGGCTACTGTTGGAAAACTGTGTTTGATTGGTACATTTGCACGTAGAGATAGCAAAATTATAGCCGAGCTTAGAGTTTGTGGGGAGGATATCTTTGAAAGCCTCTCATAAATAGTGCCATTTGAATTGGCAGCTTTATTGTAAGCAATTACTACATTTTATACCTCAATATAATATTCAACATTATCATCCACAGTAAAAGCAATGAATACTTTCTGGAACTAGCCTTGCAGCAGATTAAAATTGTCTTTGTGGAATTCACTATGTTTACATTTTTTGGCTTGTAAATGAATAAAAAGCACTCGGAGAGCGGAGACCTTCGTCAATGCAGCTCATTTTCCCATATTTTTTGACTTGGGGGGTAGGTATTCCATCGTCCTCTAGTCCTTTAGTGGAAGCTGTCAATAGCACAAGGTTGCATAACATAGTAGGTTGCTTTATGAAGATCAAAGGTCAAAGTGCTTTCAGAATCCTGAACATCACCAGATTGTAATGAGCCTTTTTTTGGGCCCACTACGTTTCCTGAAATTGTCATTAGAGTCCATTCATAACTTTTCAAATTATTTTGCTAAGTTAGACAGTCAGTCAGACACATGTGACACAGCCTCCATGGCAGAGGTGATAATTAGTAAACCGAGATGTAAATAGCTCAAGGACATGCTTCCAAATGCACTGGAGTGCCATATAGTGCTTATGAGTTTTATAAAGCACTGACAAAGCCATGGTTGGGAGGGGGGAGGACATGGCGATTCTCCCTGCTCTGCTGTGTGTGGGTGTGAAAAAGAGTAAAGGTGAAGATGAAGGGGTCATTTCTGTTGTGGAGGAGGGGTAAAGGACAGATGCGTGTGTTCCTTTTTGTTCTGAATATATGGTCTCAGGTGGAAAAGGAAATATGAGGGCTGAAGTGATGCGTGTGTGTGTGTGTGTGTGTGTGTGTGTAGGTGTGTGTGTGTGTGTGTGATTGATGAGGTGTACTCATGTGGGCTCTCACCACAGATATTATGGTCAAACAGACAATCCATCAGTGCGTAGTGGACCAGAGGATGCCTCTACTCACCTCCATGCTGTGCTCTCTACTCATCCTATAACAATAACAAATATGTTGATGTGTGCACGTCCAAAATGCACGTCCTTTGTATTAACCGATAACACATACACACATTTAATGGTGCAACGTGACACGTGGCTCATTAAAATTCTATATCAGTGGTGAAAGGACAGGCAACTATGAATACCAAAGAAAATGACGAAGTAAAATGATTCAAAACACTAACAAAAAAGAACAATTAGTTGCCTCATAGGTTTACATAATGAAATGTTTGAGCAGTGCACGGCAGCCATGTCAGCTGAACCTTCCCCGTGGTACACTGACTGGCTGAGCCGACCCAGCGAGCAGTGCTCAGGTGCTCGCTGGTGAAGGCCAATCATCACAGGTTCGACTCTGCCTAATGAGGGGATCTCCTTGAACCTGTATCTAGGACAGAGCGCCCTGACCCTCATCCTCCCCCCGGCTCTCTGCCATAAGGGCTCATTACATGCTACTTGTACCTGACCTCAACTCGATTTTATTACCAGTGTGGTGATTTTAAAATTGAAATAACTGATGATGTGAGATCTCACCACGACTAACTAACAACAACAACAACAAAAAGGTACCAATAGGAAGAACTGCAAATGAAAGTGCAATAATTCTCTGGCTCTCTCGCTGTCACTTGCCAAATAAATAAATAAACCCTCCTAAATTACTGACCAAATAACACTGAAGAATGAATTATGTGATTATTTGTGTGTGTGTGTGCGTGTGTGTGTGTGTGCATATTCACTTCCTTTATCAGGGAATAAAGTAATGAATGAGAAAATAAGGAAAATATCACATAAATGAACTCCGCAGATTTACCAGAGTGGAAAAAACACACGTTTTACTTTCACAGAGATTAAAAATGGAGTCGCAGCAAGTCAAACAAATTAATTAAGTTCCGCAGGCTGTGTTTTGTGTCTTGGAAGGCTCCATTCAACACGGTTTGCACAGGGTCTTTTTTTTTTTTATAACTGTGGTAACCTTGCAGCTACTTTATTGCCGAAAAAAATAAAAAATAACACGAGTTGGTATTTTTGTTCTTCGTATTAAATGTTTTTCCAAAGCAAAAGAACCTTGAGGTGTTTCAGCGGAAATTTCATTACACCTTTCTGAGCATTTTCTTCTAGTCTGAATGATGCTATTCAATGGATTATTTTTCAATCATAAAAGACATCAACTGCTGCGGAACAAGCGTGCACAAAACTCTTCTATGTGCTTGTAAGTCTGCACTGATGTTTGTAGTTGAGGTCTTTAAAAAATTACGATTGATATTTTGAAAAAACAAAAATCCAGTTTGAATGGGGAGGGGGACATCGGTTAAGCATGTTCAGGTCGCTTCAGCATCAAACATCCAGCCAAACCCTCCAAGATATTTAGTTTTGTGTGTAGGAGACAACGTCCAGTGTCGTCAGATACGTTCTTTTCCAACCTTGTAGATCAGAAAAGCTCCTCAGATTTCCTACAATGCCGTCAGTGGAACAAGGCCACAGTCATTGTGCCACTTTGCATTGCATTCTGCCACGTGTGCTATGCTAATGGCACATTTTGTACCTCTTCATCATCTTCACATTACCTACAGAACAGGGTTGTTTTTCATCACGCATCCCCCCTCGCGCTCACACTGGCGGTGGACAACTCCGCAGTACGAACCTAATCACACGTGTATTACACTCAATTCAGAGCAGCTTCTGAATAAAAGCTGCACAGCAGCATAACAGCTCCTATACTGTATACCTGTAATGAGACTTGACAATTTGAATGCAAATTTGTCAGATTGCAAACATGCCTCAAGTGTGGTTTTGCATTCTGAAATATGTATTTGATCAAAGACAATGCCAAAGGGGGGGAAATGACCCTGGTGATGTGTTGGATTTATTTTGCTGACTTGAAGTCATTCATTGTTGGGTTTGTTTTGTCCTAGCTGGGGCCGCCAGTCTTAAAATCAAATTAGCAAAACAAATCAACCATATGATGCGGAGGCTTGCTGATTGCTGCTGTTCTCTCCCCCCCCCCCTTCATTTTTATTGGCATTTTTTCCCTCCTTCCCTCCTGAAGTTGCAGCTTTCTCGCCACAAGGGTCCCTGTGGACTCGACCAGATGTTCCAGGCAGCACACTTCCCCACTCTCTGCCTCATGGAATATTCATGGGCAACCAGGCACCGCAGCACAGCACCGTGCCGCACAGACCAGAGCCCCCTTATTTATTAATTTCATCACCCTGCTGCCTGGCTTTCTGATGCACAACAGTTGAACATAGAGGATCTTCTCCCCTCTCTGTTTTCTCTTTGAGGCACTCGCTGCATTCCTGTTTCTTTTTCTAGACAAAATACATAAACAAGTCCATGTTTATGGGCACATTGATGGATCGTCTCCCTCCTTTTTGCACTCTTTTATGATTTTGCACTGTCCCTCCACCCCACAATTTTATTAGGCAGATGGGTGGAGTGTGAATGGAGTGCTGAATAACTGATGTTTGTCTGCGATGCCTAATGGTAGCGCTTAAATACAATGCCATTATTTACAACCCTGCCTAATGCATTGGGACACTTCAATTCTTTGTTTGCTGGTGATAATTGGGCTAAATGTTCCACAGTAATGTATCCTGTTTGGCTGTTAGTGGCATGTTTTTTCATGATGGATCGGCTTGTTGTTTGGACAGAGGTTTTGAGGCCATTACTTCTCAGTAAGTCCGCACACACCCATTTGTATTTTGACTCAGCGACCGAGCAGTGGAAAACACTTTAGCCCTCTCCCGAACAAAACACACAGAAATAAAGGAAAACAAAAACAGGCCATTTGGGGTCAGGCACAAAACAAGAGGGTTGCATCCGTCTTGGAGCAGTGTAAAGAAAACCATCTCTTTGAGCACAAAAGGAGGCTGAGAGGCAGGGAGCCGGGAGGTACCTCTGCTTCACTTGACTGTGGTCCAAAATGACAGCTGACGGCTGCTGCGCTGACATCATGGGCGAGCAGATGTGGCGGCAACTTTCCAAAATACTTAATTTCACTCCTGCTCCCCGGTCCCTCTGTGCTGCCTACCTGCATGTGAATTTCGGACTCATCCACCTGTAAAATCATATTAGCCGCTACAAACCTCTTAATGTTTCCACTTTCACGTATGTTATTCATAAGAGCAAAACACTGATGTTTGTCATGAACAACAACAACAGAATAATCCCATGGCATTTGTTGCATTTCACAGTATGAACCTTCTGCAGCCTCCCAGCATGCACCTGTTGTAAAGAGCTTATTCAGCTCTCTGCCAGCTGAGAAACACAACGATCTGGCGCGCATCCGGCACGAAAACTGGTTTCTAACATCAGTAGCTAATTAGCAGCTTTCTCTCATTATTTAGTATGATTAAAAATAATTAAGTGTAACAAAATGCTGCCCTCCAAAAACACTTTTTATTGAAAAAACAAACGGCAGCAGTTTGCATCAGTGTCTAAAAGCAGAAGAAGTTCCAAAAGGCAGCAAACACACTTAAGTACATTGCTCATTAAAATGATGAATTTAAATACATGTAACTATATATATTATTAGTTATATATAGTTTTATTAGTTATACAGTTGTGTTAGGCCTTCCACAGTTATCAGCCTTACAGAAATACCCAGAGTATTCCCTTTTTTCATTTTCATTTTCTCCAGTAATTAGTGTGTCTCTGTATCTTGACTCTGTTCCCAGGTCTTTTTTTTGATCACTCAATCTTCAAGGTCTCCTGTGGTCCAGGAGATAGTAATCCCTGCTCAACAGCAGGCGAAGAAAAGCAGGGATCCTTGGTGGGATGAGTTTATCAGGAGTGTAGGTCAAATAGGCCAGTTAATAATGCTGTTATCTGGGAGGCAAGCAGGAGAAAAGGGGAGGGAGAAGGTGTGAGTTAAGATATGAGAGGGGAGTGGCGCAGTCCATGATAAAAGACCCAAAAAGAAGGAAAAAAGGCACAGAAGAGACAAGAAGTGAGAGAGAGAGAGTCCTGTGTGAGTCTGTGCATGCAGCTGTCTTTCTTTGTGCACTATATGCAAAGCTAAGTCTGCCTTTTTCAATATAACTGCCATCCTGAACTGTGATCACCAAACAAACCTGTCTGGGTGGATACAGATGCTCCTGCCACTTCACACCTCTCCTCCCCCACTTCTGTTCTGTCCCTCACATGCAGGCCACAAAATCAATCATCATTCTTCTAAAAGAATGGACATTAGCTCACAGTGGAGTTTAAGTGAAGAGGAATGTTGTCGTGGTGACTATTGTTGAGACACCTTCACAGGTATCATTTTAAAAGTATTTGTTCTTACGGCTCATCTGAGCTGTAGATGTGGCTGGTAAGAAGGGGGAGAGTCGAAAACAATGTCCTAAAATTTCTGACTCTTTCTTTTTCCTCGCCCTCTCACATTTAGACAAACCTCATAAGATATGCTTGTAGTGTTGAGAAGCAGGCATGCTCCGCAGAACAAATGGTGTTAATTTGCTGCGCCTCTCTGAAGCTGCACATTAGAGAGAAGCCTTCGGGGAGAGGGAGAGGGAGGAGGTGGGGGACGAGATGTGGGGCTGGTGGGGGACCGTGGTGGTGGAAGGGAGGGAGGGAAGGAGGGAGGAGGAGGAGGGAGGAGGAGGAGGAGGCAGCAGCTGTGCTGGAATTAATGTCTGCATGCCAAATTAGAAACACCATGCATCTCCGTCAGAGAATAACAGAGAAGGGAGGGGATGGAGAAACAGAAAGAAGGAGATAGATAGATAGATAGATAGATAGATAGATAGATAGATAGATAGATAGATAGATGGATGGATGGATGGATGGATGGATGGATGGATGGATGGATGGATGGATGGATGGATGGATGGATGGATGGATGGATGGATGGATGGATGGATGGATGGATGGATGGATGGATAGATAGATAGATAGATAGATAGATAGATAGATAGATAGATAGATAGATAGATAGATAGATAGATAGATAGATAGATAGATAGATAGATAGATGGGCAGGTGGAGTCAGACAGACAGACAGACAGACAGACAGATAGACAGACAGACAGACAGATAGGCATGTGATAATGCAGAGCTGGTGGCTCTGGTGTGTGTGTTTGTGTGTGTGCGTGTGTGTGCGGGGGGGTCAGTCCCAGAGGTGCCCCATAGGGACAGAGCATGCATAACATTATCAGGGATCAATAATGAGAGCTCTCTAATGATAGCTGCAGGCCACAGGGCCAGAGGCCTCGGGGTACCAACCTGGCAGGGCAGCCCTCATGAATACGGGATAAGACTGGAGAACACACAGTGGCTGTGCGTATGTGTGTCTGTCTGTGTGTGTGCGTCTGTGGTCCACAGGTCCGGTGTGTCTGTATGGGCCAGTATGGGTGAGAAGTATGTCAGCTGAAGGACAAACACAGCAGATGGCTTGCTGAGGCTGAATGGACACCTCAACCTATCTCTCTCTCAGCCTTTGTGCATCATTCATGCTGCAGTTCTCTGTAACATTACATTTTTCAGGCACACACACACACACACACACAGGCTGGACCTCTAACCATCCCTGAGTCTGTACACATCGCATACACACTCATGCAAGCATGCATGCACACACAGACGGACAAAACAGCATATTTTATGTTAGTTTTTGGGCATCCCAATGTTGTCTGCCAAGTTTTCTGCTTTGCTACATCTGGTGTGCTGAAAATTATGTTTTGCACGCGCTTTTTGTGTAGGTGTATTGTTTTTTTGACCTTTTTACTTGATTTGTCACATGCAAGAGCTGCAGCAGGCAGAACAGCGCACGGAAACACAAGATCAACAACAACATGCTCATTAGCTTATTTTTGTTTATGTTCTCCCTCTTTCGCTGTCGCTGTCTCTGTCGGGCTAAATTAACCATCCCATTTTGCTTCTTTGTGTGTCCTTTGTAGAAACAAAGCCATATGCCCCCACCCCTCCTTCAGATCACCCCTTCCTCCTTCCCTGCCTCGCTTCCCCTCCCTACTCTCCACCCATCCTGTCATTGTAAAGTGTGCGTCTCCTGTCTGACTGAACTCCCCCTTCTCCTTACCCCACCTCGCCGCTCCCTCTTTGCGTCCCTCTTCCCCCTCGTTCAACCTTCCTTCCTTACCCCCATCCTCCCTCACTCTCTCTCTCCGTCTCTCTCTCCTTCTCTCTCTCTTGCTCTGTCCCACCTTGCTCTCCAGTCACCCCCCGGGAGGTGACATCTGCTGAGATGTGCTTGGCTGGTTCCAGATGCACCACTGCCTGCCTCTCCCCCCACTGCCACCCGAACGAGGGAGCGAGTGAGCGACACCCCAACACTCATTTCAATTCCATCACCCTCTCCCAATCATCTTGCTTCTCCCCAGTGCAACATTAACGAGCCTCTTTCATTTGAATACATAATTAGCCGCCCGAGCACTCTGCTTCACTAATTTTGAGACAAAAGGATGGAGGAGATGGTGGGGGTGTGGGTGGGGGTGGAGGGTGTGGGTGGAGGGCACAAAGGGTGGATTTGGAATGTGGGCTGAAGAGGATGAGGCATATAATGATTTTTTTTTTAAATAGAATTTTAATTTGGAAGCAGAGGAGGAGCTTTCAGGATCGTGCATCTTTGTCTTTTCTCCCGGCTCTTTTGCCTCTGAGGCAGAGTTTAATTTGTCCCGCGCAACCTTCAAGAATTAGGCTGCACTTATCTTAAAACTGTTCTTATGTGTTTGTGCGTCTCTAAGTGACATTGCGCACAGGTCTGTGAGTGAATCCATCACGAGCCCTCAGGGCACGAGGCGCTCCCAAGCCAAAATAAACTCCACTTTCTCCACAATAAATCATTCTCCTAAATGAGCTGAAGCCTGCCGAGACGCTCTGGAGTACATTATAATATCAAATACATTCGGCCAAAAAAACCAGAATCCCCTTTTGCCCCCGATGTTGGTGACTCATGTTTTTTTTTCCAAAGAACGGCTTTTAGCTTCTTTTTGCACATTAGGTGCACAGAGGTTATTTCCCGTGGCGAACTTTAGCTCCTTTGTAAGTTTTGTGCTGGCTTTATGCATTGTGCAAAATAAAAAAAAAAGCATAGAGGAAGGCAAATGGAAGAATGGAAATCGAAAGCAACAGAAGAACGGTGCCAAAAACCTGAATGCCAAAGGAAGCGAGGCAGTGCCTGTCTATGTATACTTACGTAGGCTGTGAAAGCAATGTTGTCTCTCTTCCTTCTTGGTGGCATGCCAGGCCTGGCCTCCTGTCAGCCATCCAGGGAGCCAAATGACAGCTTTGATCCTATTAGGATCAGCGCCAAATCAACACTTTGCTCATTAAGGGCCAGCTAACAATGCGCCCGCCTTCGATTCCGGCCCCCCGTGCCAAGCAGCTTCGCCACGCTAGCGCCGCGCTCACCTGTCGTTACCAAACACAATCACATGTGGGGGGGGGGGGGAAAGCCTTGCTGAGTAAGGGCTGACTCCAGAGACTCTGCATGATGTGAGTTTGGGTAATGTGCAGCCAATCAGCATATCACGCTGCCTTTAATGCAACACGGGCGCGCAATGCTCCCACTTCGACGGAGGCTCCCACTGGCTTCTCTGCTGGAAAAGCAACTGTCGGGAAATGATGTAAGACGCGGTATCCTGCAATCCTGCTTCCTGTTTCATACTGGAAAATCTCTCTTCTGCTGGCAACAGCCTCGTTCGCGCCTCACCTGTTTGCAGAACATTCAACCACGATACATGAAAAGTTAAACGTTTTATTTCTGTGGATTGTTATGTCTAATTTTAAAGCATTGGCATGCGTAAACCGCGTTCTCACCTCAACCATAAAATTACATCCTTTGATCATGTGAAGCCCACAAATCTGGCCCCACTTTGCTGGTAGAATGAGAATGTAGGTGCTCACAATGTACTAAATGTGAGGACACACACGCACACACACACACATTCAGACACTATTGTCACCCATCCTTCCCCCCTTCCTTCTCCTCTATAATGGAACACTGCAGGTGACTGTGTTTATTGACATGTTATTTGCTATTGACGGGCTGATGGCGGGTCAAGAAGGTCAGAGCGTGACGTTTAAGCCGAGCAGGCAAACTCTCGGGAGAAGACTGCAAACACAGGCACGTATTATCTACAACATGCACCCACACAAAAGATGAAAGCCCTGTTCCATTCTATTTACTGCTTGACCTCAGATTTTATCCCTCACCTCTGACCTCCACACACACACACACACACACACACACACACACACACACACACACACACACACGCGCACACACACACACACACACACACAGTACAATGTGATGCTTGTGCTGACATCAGTCACAAAGTGCGGGACTGCTGCTTTCATTAATACCAAATAAAAACATAAATTGTCACGCCTCTCATGAATTGCACTGTTCGTCTTGGGGTTTCTTTGTTTCTATTTTCGTTGCCGCCCATGTTCTTACGAAAGGGTTAAGTCCATTTTCAGTGTGTTGTCTGCTCCGCATCAATGTACATTATGTACTCCTAATTTGCATACTGCAGTGCGAGCTCAATTAAAATGAACTTTTAATTTCTTACAAGTAAATTAGTTTTGCATGTGATGCGTGCAAATGTCGGGATAATGGGTGCTTTTTAATGAGCCCACAAGCTGAGTGCACACGATCAACTCCCCAGGGTGGAGAAAAATGACACAGGGGACGCGGCACCAGCGCACTTACACCTCGTCATCGCGGGCCGAGCATCGCATCCCATTTTTGTGATTTTTCATACCGAGATTTCTATTTCCAGCCGTCGCCCTGATGCTACCCAGCATCCCCCGCCGTGTCTGCTCCAGCCAAACTCATTTTCCCTCCCTGCCACGCTGCACTGGGGTGCAGAGGTGGTCTTTGTGCTGCTGATGTCAGGGCTGCTGAACAGGTGCGCAGGCAGAAAGAGCCCCGTTGTTAGCAGGAAACAAACGCATCACACACACACACACACACACCCACACACACACACACACACACACACCGATCAAAGAACGCGCAGGAAAAAGGTAACGTCTCTGGCGTGAGGTGCTTTGACAGACTTTGACATGTCTGCACTGCGCACGTACCTGGGAGCTCCCGCACCTTTGGCAGGGAGACAGTATGACCCCCCCTCCCCCTACAGGTGAGATGAGGGATTATCTGAGAGTCACCAGCGTCACACAAACAGGTGACTGCTGCCCCAGTGCTCCCAGATGAATGGGTTCCCATTCTTAAAGCTCTTTTGCTCTTCCCTTTATTTTCTGTCTTTCTTCTCCTCTTTTCCCCAGCATCCCTCTGGCTACCTGTCTTGCCCACCCACCATCTCTCCCCTCTCCATTTCTTTATTCATCTCTTTTAATTGTTTCCCTCTCTTTTACATCGTGCCCTTTCTCTCTGTTTTTTCCTCATCTTCTCTCCTCCCTCCTTTTTTTTTGCCATCGCACAGCTGTGCAGAGGCAGATTAGTGTGTTCGTACCTGTGAGGCAGAAGCACGGCGAGCTGCATGCTAAACCCCAATCAGCTAATGCTGATAAAGGAGGTGGGATACGGACATCTGTTCACACAAAACACCAAACTCATTTGAATCACAAGATGAAATGACTCACATCTGCCGAATTGGAAAATATATTTTTGCCCTCCTTGTTTTAATTTGGGTGGAGGTTGGGAAGCTCCATATGTCAAGGTGATGCTGCAGGTAACAGGCATTGAGGAGAACATTGGAATAATTGTGTGAATTTTTCTTGGTATAATTGTTCTTTTTATAAACATATGTGTAACTGAAAGAGAATCTGTCCTTCATGTTTAGTGTTTAATGTATTTCACGCAGATTTTGAGTGGTTTTAATTTCATTATTGTCTCAAAATGTAGGTAGCAGAATGTACCCCGATCCTTAGAAACAGTCACGGTTGTGATGGAAAGGTGAAAGGATTTGGATGATTTCACCAACTCGCTTTAGTAGCCAGACAAGGTTGCTTCTTTTAAAATTTGCCAATTTCTGGTCATTTTTACCAGATGTTGTGAATTTCATGGTTTTAAAAGCTCCATGTTCCTGATTGGTTGGCCTTCTATGAATGCAGCTCTAAAAGCAAAAAAGTGTTTTAAAAGTTCTGAACAAACTGAATAAGATGAAGTCAGTTGAGGTGAATACATTGATTTAACAGCTTCCTGCTAAAGAAATTGTGTTAAATCGGTGGGGATTAACATGACTGAAACGGATTTGGTGAGACAGCAGTAAAAAAAACAAAACTTAAGCTATATTAAATGTGGTTGTAAAAATGAATGATACACATTAGGATTCAGGTGCAGTAAACATATCATTTGATAATAAGTTGATTTTTTTAACAATATGTTTATATGTTCATCAGTTCATGTGAAATTAAACTATAACTATACATTAAAGAATGTGTTATGTGCTGATATATATTAAAGATGCATCTAACACAAGTACAGAATATCTGTAAATTGTTCATGCTACAGACAAATCTGACAACTAATTAGATGATTTCAACACGTGATTCCTATTTGTAGCTTTTCAGTTTTTTACTTGCCGACAGAAGCGCGTCAACAGTTGTTATTACAGTTGTGACTTTTTTTTTTTCTTAAATATTGCAATCTAAATGGGATGATTTTGTTTGATGTGTGCAATGAGTCGTACCTGCTCAAGACGGCAGAATCGGCGGGTTGGTGGGTGTTTTCACTGCGGGTGCAGCAGATGTTAGCACGAAATGCGTCTGCAGATGTCGTGAAAGTGTTCTGAAACATTAGTTCGTGAGATTGTTGTGGTGACACCGGCTGAAACAGAATCTGCGCTTTATGCTTTAGCGCCAATCACATACATAAATGCAGCACACAAACCCAAACAGTCAGTTTCCCCGGTTATTTTGTTCAGAACAAGAAAAAACAGCCCACTAATATGAGATCATGCAAAGCCAGAAACACCAGGTTCTATATGCTAAGAAAAATTTAATCTTGAAAGAATATTTAGCATTTTTACTATTTTAAACATCCTTAGTAACATTATAGATACTACAGACTAACAGAAAGGTCCAATAAGAAATTTGCTTTCAAAGGAAAACATGGACCAAAGCCGGCTCTTCCTGCTTTATTGTGTACTGGGATGATCATTCATGATGAGCTGCAGGACCAGGAACACACTCACCGGTACCCTGTGATCCTTTAATGGTAGTTACGCACTTGTAGGATCTCCTAATGTCCCACGTGAACAGAGACAAGTGTGAGAGATTTGTGCACAGCCAGGCCTAACCCTTGTCGTGTGTGACCCCAGGAGGGGATGAGATGTCTCCATTCACACATCACCTCTGGCATGATGGGACCAAAATGAAAATGTTGAAATAACACGAGCTGTGTCGAGACTATTCTGGTTCACTTTTGTAGCCATCGTTGCTAACACGAGCCTCTCAACATGGCGTCATTAGCCAGAGCTCCTCCTTACGCCAGCGCCAGCTGCAGACGTGCACAGTTTCTTTGGACACGAGTGTCCAGTAGTGCGGCTCTGTCAGTCATTATAATTTGCCTTAAATTTGGAATTAGTTTGGCAGCTCCCCCATGTAATTATGTAAACAGCTGCTCTAAAACCAAATATGGCTTTCCATGGCTTTTTCCTTTAAATCTCTGTATTTTGGAGGGGACCAATTAACGTGACGGTGGTATGAGCGTTCAGGGGAGAAGAAACTGATCATTAAGTTCCTCCTGCTCCAGCCTCGTAAACTCACAGTACTCTCCTTCCGTCCGTCTGTCCATCCGTCTGTCAACCACAAAATATTGAAACTTAAAATTATGCAGTTTATGCACATGTAAATATGAAATGACGTTCCATCATGCCAGAGGTGATGTGTGAATGGAGACATCTCATCCCCTCCTGGGGTCACATACGACAAGGGTTATGCCTCGCCGTGCACAAATCTCTCACACTTGTCTCTGTTCACGTGGGACATTAGGAGATCCTACAAGTGCGTAACTACCATTAAAGGATCACAGGGTACCGGTGAGTGTGTCCCTGGTCCTGCAGCTCATCATGAATGATCATCCCAGTACACAATAAAGCAGGAAGAGCCGGCTTTAATAAATACTGCATATGGTGCTCACCTCTGGAATGATGAAGTCCCCTGAACAGCTGGTCACTGATTACAATTGTTTCTCGGTAATCAGCGTACTGATCCACCACAGATTGCCCACCGTGTGTATTGATCAACAGACACAAAGAAATTAGGCTTCCTGCGCATCATCCGCTCTTACCTAGACAGCAAAGACGACAACTTGGGATCGCTGCTCCTTGATTACGGACCACACGATGTGACGCGCGGGGCGGGGCTCGGAAATAAACTGCTTGGATGTGAAGCTGCTGGGTTGAGTTCTGCATCCATCCAGGCAAAGTTTCTATTAACATGTCATGGATGCAACCCACCGCTGGGAGGCTAACAACAGTTAGCAGCTAGCAATAAACAATGGAAAAAATGTATTTTGAGTGTACCAACTGAGAGTGAATAACTAGCCAAACGCGATCCGTCCTTCTGAGTCCTCCTCCTACACACGTGTCTCCCATCCAGCCATACAGCTGTACAGCTGGTCATATTGTCACGCACTGCACAACAAAGGTGGTGAAAGCAGTTGGGATGATGTTTGAGGCGCTAGCTGCCCCTTGACTTAAGGCCAAGTTTGTTCACCACAACACGATAAATGCTTGTATTAGTCCAGCAGCACAATGTTTACAAAAACTACAAATGGAGGCTCAACCAATGCTGCGTATTTATGCTAATAGCAGGAAGCTGCTGTGTTATGTAAAATCCCTTTTAGTTCAGCGCAGAGTCACCGGTGTGTTGATCTGTGCAGAGAGGGGTCATTGCTGTGATATCGCACGTTGTGTAATGACGGCTACACACCACTCCTCTCTTTATTCCATGTCATTGTTAGAGCTTTAAAGGTGACAGCAGTGAGGCTGCAGCGCTTGTGCGCATTAACGAGCCAGCGTGCGTCCACCTCCCCGCTGGGACGTTTACTTCAGAAAAGAAATGTATCCTTGCAGACACGAGGAGTTCAGATGCTTTAAAGTGTGCGAGAGGCAGACAGGCAGATTGGATGTAGACATACTGACAGAGATGGAGACAGAAAATGAGCAGAGTGGGGGAAAGAGACAAAACGAGAGGCGGGATCAAGGGGTCAGCACTGATGCAGTCATGCGCTCATCTCAGCATTGCGGGTGGGGGGGGGGCACGACCCGCAGTCCCGCAATTACACTGTCATTTAAGACAGAGGCCCAGAGAGGCAGGTCTCTGCAGCCTCGTTATGGAGCCGAGTGGAACAAACCTGTTAAATTTGATGAACAAAATAGTTCATGATTGTGTTGCTCCAGATGAAATGGAGCAACTCCAGAATGATTTTAACCATATCTAATATTAACTTTCCATCTTAAAGAATTCCAGAACATCACCTGATGGAACACTAACAATGACGGTCTATGAAAGAATTCCGTTCACTGTTTGGTAACTCAGTCTCTTTGAAGTGGAGTTCAGGTTCCAATTAACTTCAATTTATTGTCCTTTCTCAATCTCTCATTAAATTTTCTGCTTATGTTTTTATTACGCAACTTTCACAGACATCGGTTGTTTAATTCGCTTAGAAAAGCTTTAGTGTCCAGATCGAGTAAAAATCACATTAACGGTTGTAATTGAGAGGCTGTTCTTCCTCCTTTTATTATTATAGTTCTACATTAATTTAGCATTAATGCTACCGACAGAAATCCAGGTATGACTCCAGTAGATCGCTCTTTCTGCCTTTTTTAGAGCACAGATTCATTTAAAACCGTCAAAATGTACATAAATAAATTCACAAGCTCCAGTTTCTTACATTCGAACCTACTGAAAAATCATTTGAGGAGCATCACTTGACATCATTTAGCCTATCTCCATAGAAATATTCTAAAATAGAGTCTTTATTAGAGATATTTAAAGGATCTTTATGTCTCTCACAAAGAACCTTTTTGCTCTTTATAAATGTAAATGTGCAAGAGCAAAGCGGAGGGATACTGATGTCAGAAGATAGAACAAGCAGAGCCGACAGCGTCTTCACTCAGGTCCGCGGTCCTCTTGCAGGGTCGGGCGTAAGGATCAGACAGAGGATCTATTGATTGGCAGGGTAAGAAGATGAGGTGTGCATCGTTTGCAGGGGGACAAGCCCAGGTGATAATGACTGTCGCCTCCGCGCCCCCTCCATGTCTTAAATATCTTTCTCTCCAAACCTCCCGCTGCTTTCTGATTCTATCGCTCCCTCTGTCTCAGCTAAACACACACACACACGCACACACACACACACACACACAGGCCACCCTCTGCATGTCTCTCAAAATTAGTCACACTTACTTTCACAGAAATAAAGAACGAGGAACAATGGCCTCCACCCCCACCCCCACCCCCACCCCCACCCGTAATCAAACTGCTATATTCAAACTGAGTCAAAGATTAGAATAAAGATGCAAAAACAGCCGCACAGCCGCGTCCTGCGTCCTTTAAATGCTACATGGAAAATTTCTACGCCAAACTCTGACGGTTGGGCTCAAATGTTAAATGTAAAACAATCAGCGTATTAAATATTAAGCCCATCTGAAGATGCACTGTACAATATCTGACACTTGGGGGGGGGGGGGGGGGGGGGGATTTTGCTCATTTATCAGACATCACCTCTACGGTCCTTTGAATGCTGGCAAAAAGCATTTGCTTGTAGCTGTCACTGCCTGTCAGATGGTTTGGCACGGAAGAAAAACAAAACCCACAAGAGACAATGTGAAGCAAATGCTGGAGTCTTTTCTTCTTGTGTTCTATGCAAAAATAAACGCAAGAATAAAATCATTCATAGAATACAAGCAGCTATGCAAGCATTATCGCAAAGAAAACATTTTCTCTCTCTCTTCGACATTTTCTGTTGTTCATGGATTTGCTTTTGCCATATTAAAGTGGGTAGACTGCAGTTGATCACACAGATGCTGGCTTGATTAAAACGCCCCTGCAGATCAGTAATGCACTGCATTTCACAGTTGTGCTGCAGAATCAGATCAGTTTTTCCAGATCAGACCTCTCATCAAATGCTCATTTATTTATCTATCTCGTGCTCATATGTGCCCACAGTACTTGTTGTTTTCAGGACTGCTGGGGCTTTTTCACTCAGCACTGTCAGAAACTCCAGGCTCACTCCATCTGTCCGACCGGATGAGATCTTGTCAAAGTCTTTGCCTTAATAACTCTCTTCTGCCGGCGTGGTAATCATCAACACACCCACAGACTGCTCCACGTGCTGCTCCTTGGGCCGTTCTCCTGCTGCATTCAGATTCCACATGAAGCTCAGGGACAAGAGAGCCGGCTGGAATAAACCGGGATTCAAAATAAATGTGCAGCCATTTGTTTTTAATCACACAGCATCTACTGATAAAAGTCAGAATTAACCCGCTGGTCCCTCTTTGTTTCATACTCCCAGAATGAAAGGAGCCATCGTTTAGGTTAATGATGCAGATTTTTTTGTGATTTATTCTAATGCTGTTGTTGTTCGACCAGGAAGTAAATAACACAGCTTAGTGTCATTAATGTATAAACATGTGGAAAAGCGTGACTGTCCCCAGCCTAAAGGTGCCCGTGTTTTTGTGTGTGCACAATGGATCCTAAAGGATTCATTGTTACAGACAATTAAACTGCGCTCTGGTCCGTGCCGTCTGGCTCTCCTAAACAAACACGTTCCAAACCCACCTACACAGGCACAGGAATGACAGTGAATAGACATTGTACCTGCAAAAGTGAGGTTCAAATACCACTCAACCTCACAGGGGAGGCTGGTGACCTTTACTACAACAGCACCGGCTGTCCCTCTTCTCTTGACACTCTATAACCCCCCCCTCCCCCCTCTCTCTTTTTTCTTCTTCTTCCATCATTTCTCTCATCCTCAAACACCTTATCACACTCTCCCATCCTTCCCTCTCCCCAGAGAGCTCTGCTCTTTCCTCTGTTCAAACAATACACTCCTTCCTCTTCGGAACCTGTCTAACAGTGAGGGCAAGCTTTCATTTATCCATCTATCAAATATCCGTCACAGCTTTTATCCCCCATGTGGGGCAAAAGAAGAATCTCATCAAAAATCATTTTATCAAGAAGTGTCACAATATTAAATGCATGCACTGTCATAAATGTATCTCACAAACTTCACCTTATCCCTATTTAATGTGAATTGATGTGCAACTCATATTTAACACTGATTAAAGCAGTAAAAATAAACAACAATTGTAACAGGAGAAAAAAGAAATTCAATTTTTCAAGGAATAAAAAACAATACTCTGCTCTCTCTAGTAACACAATTTTCAAGGATTTCATTTGAAGGAAAATTCATTTATGAAAATGCATTGATGAAAAAAGAGTTTTGTCAGTTTTGTCAGAATATGTCAGTGTATGGAAACATCTCCAATTTCATTAATTTATAGAATTTAAAACGAAGTGAAACACTGTGACTTTACCCTTGTGAATCGTCTGCACAGTTGCTATAAGGGTGCCTTCTGAGCTTCCTCTTTCTGCTTTGCTTTATTTTGTCTGTCTTGTGTAGGCTGGCATGCAGCAGAGGTGTAGGAGGCAGGGAGAGAAAAGTATAAAACATGCTGAGAGATGACAAGGACTCGGGACAAGGTGCACAGTGGGGGGAAATGGAGGAGGAGTTGGTAGTTTGATGGGTCGGGCACCACCTGGTATTCCTTTAGAACCAAGGAAAATGCCTGGAGAAATGATAATAAAACAGAACGAAGTCTCAGAGCCTTCTGTTGCTAACGGGAGCTGTGTATGAGCCGTGCACGTGTGCAAGTGTGTGATGAATAATTCATGGCTGTTCATTAAGCAGAGAAAGTGTGAGTGACTGATTGAGAGTGTGTGTGTCTGTGCGCTTGCGTGAGTGCGTCTGCATGTGTGTGTATTTGTATGAGTGAGTGTGTGTGTATGTGTGTGCGTGCGTGCAGCCTTCGTTACTCTGCACCACGTCTCCTGCCTTGTGGCTGCCATCTGGCTTCACGCCATCAGAGTGCCACCCTCCAAAGCCCTCGCTATTGCAAACATGGCAGGAGAGGAGGGGTGGGTAGCAGGGGCGGGGGTGATAGTGCGAGGTGGCACGTAGGGCGAGGGTGGAGAAATGGAACGGAGGGACAGACAGAGAGCCTCCAGTTAACTTCTCCATTTCACTGATATCATGTGACGTCCACAGTCTGGTGAGGAGAGATGTGCAGTTGGATGTGAGGCGTAATGACAGTCCATCACATGTGATGTGAAGTGATGCTCCGTCATGTCAGTTAACAGAGACCTCTTCCCTGCTTTTTCCTCTCCTGCCTCTCTTCATGCCAATTGAATCGGTGGGGATATCAATAGGCTGCCATTCTGCTGTGCACCTGAGCGTGTACTCTGTTGCTTTCAGAGTGGACATGCCGAAATAATTCCGAGCTTTTCTTTAAAGCTTCCATGTCATTCATCTAGGAATGAGAGGTTTGCTCGTTACTGTTCCCATTAGAACACCTTATAGGTGGATACAATAATAAAGCAGAATATTGCATAGCATCTGACATTATCTGTGATTTAGCTATACAAATGTAGTTATGGAATTATTTGGTGTGATGCAAGACAAACTTCCATAAAGGAACTACATGCATAGCATAATAATACTTCACACTATATAGCACAAGGCTATTATATAATACAGTATATAATTATGATTTTATGTTAATTTTGTGAGTGAGTAATTTATTATCTGTACTTATTTTGTATTTAGTGTCATATCTTCTTTATGGCTGTAATTCACTTGTCTTTTAATGACATTTTGAGCTACGGTGATGCAGAATGCATGCGATTAAAACAAAATGCGTGGATATGCCTAGAGGTAACACGAAACATCTACGAATAATAATCAAAGTGACCCTAGAGTGGGACTAAAATATTCTGTTGCAATCATCCAATGCAGCTTATAGCTGACCTTATATCAGAACTTTTATTTTTAACCTATGGATGACTAAAACGATTTACAGAACACACCCAATAAGGATTCAGTGCACAGTAAACAGCTATGGTTCCTAATGGACACACTCCTACTTTGCCCCTTTACCCCAAAGGCTCCATATGTCTCTCTGCTGTGTACATATGACCCAGAACTCATTTATGTGGGAACTGCCCACAACAGACAACAGGAGGGTTGTAAAAATGCAAAGTATGCAATGTGTATAAGAAGTTATGGTGGCAACATAGTGTCCTAAAATGAGATGCCAGGTGTTTGTGTGTGTGTGTGTGCGTGTGTGTCTGTGTGTGTTTGTGTGTGTCCATCTGGAGGGGTCCTCAGGGTCACAGTAATCTGGCGCAGCAATCTCGCACTGTAATCATCTCAGTACGCAGCAGGTGGTCTGGCAGAAGGACAGGGAGAAAAGTTTCCCCACGTTTTCTCTCCGCTACTAATGCCGTCCGTCCGCGTCGGCAAATACGTGTATTTAACTCATACGGGGTCCGTCTGGCTTTGTACGAATGGCAACTGTGAGCGGCAGACATCTCGGTCTCAGCCGTGCAGGGACGCATTAATGGTGCGAGGTGAAACAGCGTGTCGTCACGCCATCACAAAACACATTTCCTGATGTTTTTCCTCCGGGATGAAAGCGTCTTATTTCCCTGTAATGGAAGTCGGCAGATAACAGGACAGAGAGGATAATGATATATATATATTCTTTTATTCTACCTCGGCTTTCTTCTTTGCCACACTGGAAGGTCTGGGTCTTATCGTGGCGCCACACACGGGGATGATGAACTTGTCCAATCCTGGAAGATTATATACATGTGCGTACATGTGCGTGTGCGCCCGTGCGTCCATGTGTGTGAAAATGCCAGAAGAGCCCAGAAAGTGACTGGAAGAGAGGGAGAAGGTGGTCTTCAGCGGTTCAAGGTTTTCTATGTGAGAGTGTGAAAGTATATATAATGTATATTAGGCACAGTGCCACGCATTAGAAGAGTTTTGTTAGAGTTTCTATTCAAATTCAGCATTCAGTCCACAAGCATCTTTGCATTTCAGAATAAAAAGAAGGCACCTTCCCACAGCAGTTATAGTTGTAATGCATTTAATCATTTCAAACATTAACTGTTTGCACCGCTAACATCACGTGTAGCCTAAAACAAACGCTCTCTCAAATATCTGGTTAACATTGTGTCCGTTCTATGAGGTACATCTGTCAAGCTTAACAGTGTAATGTTTGACATCCTGTCATATATTTCCATTGTCAACAGACCCGATCGTCTCCCGATAACTCTCTGACACCTAAAACAAAAGCACTATTAAAATATCAGTCACATGAGATGCCTTCATGTTCTGTTAATGTGAGAATGTGTGATATATATGTGTGTTTTTATGCAGGTTTTAATTTGAGGTATGTGTCTTCCTCTCATCCCTGAGAATTTTAAGTGAAATGGGGGCGGTGGAGGGAAGCGGAGAGAGTGGAGATATGTGAGGAGAACTACCAGGAGTGTGAATGGGCAGAGTGCAGAGCAGAGAGCCAGGCCTGTTGGCCAGCCTCCAGTGAGGATGGAGAGCGTCCCAGTGCCAGCTGGCAGCCTGTCTCTCCCATCTGTGGAGCCTCGGAGAGTGTGCAGTAATCTCCTGGAGACAGCGGCTCAGCCTGGGCCAGATTTAAAGGGATATGGCCAGCTGGCCAGCCATGGACAGGTCCGTACCAGGGAGAGAAAGGAAGGGCAGGGGAGGTCCGCAGAGACGGGAGGAGATGAGCGAGCGAGCTGTGGCGGGGGTCAGGTGTAATATTAAGGATGATGGGTGAGCTGAGGATTGGCAGTCGGGGAGAAATGAAGAGTCCTGATCAGACTGATAGTGGTCCAGCTGC
This sequence comes from Takifugu rubripes, assembly GCF_901000725.2. Lineage (NCBI taxonomy): Eukaryota > Metazoa > Chordata > Actinopteri > Tetraodontiformes > Tetraodontidae > Takifugu > Takifugu rubripes. The sequence continues at coordinate 17,306,082 of NC_042297.1, read as the reverse complement.
TGGAGAATAGAGGGACCGGCAGAAGGGGAACTACAAAGGGTTTGTTCTGGCTGTTACTGTACCTGCATCGGACCAAATGTGACTGTAGAGGAGAGCAGCTACTCCTGCCAGAGAAATAATACAAGCTGGCCAGAAGCTACTGGTTTCCTCCTCTGTGATTGTTGCAGATGGTAATCGGAGCCCAGCTGGCCCGTCTGCAGCAGCTTAAGGCTTTTACTTGAAAATAATATTAATCTTACCAAGACATTTAATCCAGTACTGAACTTTATTTTATTGGGACTATACAAATAAATTCCAAATAATCCCCCCCCCCCCCCACCAAACCATCATAAACCCAGTTTGTTGTATATTCAATGATAAAAACAACCTTTTTACATTTTTTTTTTTTACATTTTTCACTTCTTAGTCTGTCTTGTCGTCATGGCGTCTGTGTGTGCCAGGTGAGGGATGGAGAATGCAAAGAGGGAAGGGGAGAGGGGCTCGAGTCCACAGCTGGGGCCAGACGGAAAATGTGAACGTGCGAGTGTGAAAACATCATTCACAAAGATGCTTGAAACACACCTGCTGCTGCAACAGGGAGGGGAATAGAGTCTTTACAGCCATTTCTATAAGATCTGTCATATCTGAGGGAGATCTGGGAACAACATTATGTATATATGCATATGCAGGTGCATGAGACTTACACACACACACACACACGCACATGCAAAGACACATATGCCTCCAGCCATCGCAGAAGAATGAGCGAAGCCATGCAAATCCCCAGATGTGCAGGATGACAGGGGGGGAGATGAGAAAGGGGGGACTGGGAGGAGGAGTGGAGTGCCTGGAAGGAGGGAAGGGGAGGGGGTTTGACAGAGGAGGGGGGAGCATGGAAGGGAGGGCTGGGTGTTTACTACTATTTAAAAGGCAGTGGGTGCTGTGTGCAGATTAATAAACAGAAGATAATAGCAGAAGGACTCTATATTTATTTTTTATCTTAAATGTTGCTTGTTTGTCGGGCTGGATGAATATTGACTGTGAAATTGGGATCAGGGGCGACACATGCCAGTGCTCGGCCTTATCTCTGGGATGCAGGCAGGCCCGGGGCCGTTATCGCGGTGCCACAGTGGCGTGCCGGCACTCCAGCTCTCTCAAAGCCGCCACATTCCCTTTGTATCTGCCCGGAGAAGCCTGTTTACCTTTCACTGGTTTGATATTCCTATTAGAGCTGCTGACTATTTACTCGCTTCTTCCTTCTCCTCCCTCCCTCTACTACAGTCTGGGCTGTCTCTTTGCCTTTCTGTGCCAGTGTTTCCTTCTTTTTCATTTCATTTTTGTGTCCTTTTGTGGGTTTTTTTTCCCCCTGACCTTTTCCGGTACATGAAGTTGCAGACACGGATTTGTCCATCAAGGAGCAAATAGCTTAAATAGCTAATGCGTGATGAGGTCACTGCTCGATGCCGTATGCAGCGGGGGGAGTCATCACCAGGAAAACCTTGTTCAAAACTTTGATTGCATTGAGATCATTAATGCTGATTTAACTGTTAACTCTGGAATTTAAAATTCATACCAAGAAAGTACAGTTAATATTGCCAAAGATATTTTTCTACCTCTCCATTGACAACATGGTGAAACTCTCCTGGCAAATGAAAAGGTGAAAAGTAGGTCTGGAAGTCAACAGGTCAATGAAAACGTGAGGAAAATGAGGTGGGACACCCATGACTGGAACTTTTTCTGTTCCATTAGGGTCTGACTGTCTCCTCTCTGGAGGGAAGGGCATTCACATTGTTCTGGTGACGACTGCCTCTTCTCTGACTTCAATCTTCGTGGACTGTTTTTTTTATCTCTCTCCTCCACACAGGGTACACCGAGGGGCTTCAGGCTCGCTATGCTGCATGCAACGCCACAAGGAGGGATAAGAAGCAAACAAACATCTGGGTAGCACCTAGCAACCCTGATCAGAGTGTCTGCCTGGAACCTGATAAGCTGACAGGCAGGAGAGGACACAAGAGGTGGAAAGAGTGGGTTATGGCTGCGGGGATGGAAGACTCTCAGGGCTGGAGGGTGTTTTCCCTCTCTGGATGCTAATAGCTCATTAATTATCTAATTTCCTGGGCTACATTAAGTTTTTGATTTACAGCGGAACAGTGGAGAGGATCCTGGCTGGAAACATTATCGCACAATCATGGTTTGTGTCCAAGACTATTGATCTGGCGACCATCAGGGATGCTGGAAACAACTGTTAAACCACACAGAACGCTGCAACCGCCACCGTCTGCAGCATGTTTACTATTTGTCCATCCATCCATCCATCCATCCATCCATCCATCCATCCATCCATCATCCATCCATCCATCCATCCATCCATCCATCCATCCATCCATCCATCCATCCATCCATCCATCCATCATCCATCCATCCATCCATCCATCCATCCATCCATCCATCCATCCATCCATCCATCCATCCATCCATCCATCCCTTGGTGTGTCACAGACTGCAGCTGTTACTCTGCCCTTCTCTTCCATGACCACTCATTTACCCAAACACATTGTCAAACCTAGGAACAGAATACTGAGGTTGGAATTAAGAATCAGTGGGTGAATTTGAAGCACACTTTATGGCTGCAAATAAAAATAAACAAAGCACAGAAAGTATTTGGGAATAATGCTTGACCCAAGTCTGTTTACAGATCAGTGCACCTTAATTGATGCTGTCAGCCCATACTCACTTCCAACCTATCCATTTCAATCCTTAGACAATAACAACATTACAGAGCTCAATAGCTCTTATTCCTATGTGGCAATAATATTTGGATCCCACCTCCTCTCTGTGCAAATCAATGGCATGAGATGCCCTTTGGCTTCATTTTTCATCTTTATTATTGATTGTTGTTCTGCTTTGGAGTGCACTGTCAGCCCAATTACAGGGAATTTAATTGATTTTTCCTCACTAGCTGGGTTAGACTGGATTGGTTTATGCAAAGCAGATCAAACAGAAGTACTCCCTCGACTGCTTTCTATGTGTAAAATACAGCTCTAATGAGCAGCAGCACTCTGAAACTTTCCGAATCTCACCCTAATCTCTCCACACCATTCATCCCCCTCAGCACAAAACTGACAGAAACATGATCACACACAGGGATATGCAGAAAGTAATCCAAGGTATCTTCAATTAGTAGAAAAAAGGATATGCTAATTCCAACGATTCCAAACACGCTAACAACCTTCAGTGCACTGTCATAGCTTGCATTTGGTCCAAATGATATGCCGATAATTCAAACAAATAGACATGATGAAAAAGTGTGTCTCTACATTTGAATTTTCCACAATGACCTTTACAGGAAGGCTTTGCTCATGAAATATACATGACCCTAAACACAATATGTCAGGCAGCTAGACAAGGCTAATTAGCTCCAGGTAAATTCCAAAGGTCTTGATCTCCCCTTAGCTATATACATCCTTCTCGTATACCCACAGCCTCAAAACTGGAACATTTTGAGCCAAATTACAGTGTCATTGACCAGGGAGAGTAAGCTTTCACTGTACTTCGCAAAAGGGACACAGTGAAGGTTCTAAATGGAATCAAAACACATGATCTGTCTCTTAAAATATTATATAATCAAGTTTGATCAAATTCTTTGGATTTAGCTATGTAATTAATTAAAATCAATTTATAAAGATTTAGTCTACAGATTTTTGTTTAGAGTTCTGTAATTAAAAAAATGACAGATTAGCTACAATGATTGTCAATAGGTGTCAACACTTTACGAAATATTGTGCAATTTAGACATCAGAGTCTGCTAATAGCTAATGTATAAGACCTGTTTGTAGCAGTTTGTATGTTTTTTCTTTGTTATCATGGAGCAGTGGAAACATGATGTCTTGGAGCAGTCTATCGCTTGTCTCCTCACTTAAATCTCTACTTTCACATTCCTAGAGGCTGCTATTGGAGCTAACACCCTTCCTATTTGCACCTTGGCCCGGTGTGCAAATGCGTTTGTGCGTCTGTAAGGGAGAGAGTGAGGCCAAGATGGTGCTTTCTCCCGTATCTCTGGGCGCACCCTCGCTGAGCTGTCATCACTCGCTTGCACCGGGTACATGGCACAGCTGCGGGGGAACCACTCTGTGGGGAACCTTCGTTTCCATCTGTCTCCAATTCAAAGTGGCACCTATTTAGAGCAACTCAGCGGCTGTGCATGCCACAAGCCAAAAAAGGCGGGGTGAGGCTTGTTTTAAGGGGGTCAAGATCAAGAGATCCGTAGGACTCGTGTTTAAAGTTTAGGGCCACAAGATTTTATTTACTTTGACATCAGGTTCAATTTTCTTTTCACTTTAACACATTTTTCTCTTTGTTTTCAGTTGATTTGCACGTAGTGTCCTTGAAGTAGTGTTAAAACAAAACCTTTTCAACCGCTACAAAAGTTAAGATTATGAATACGAGGATTTAGACACGCCGGTTTCCAACATTAACTATACAACTCAACAACATTGCTTTGAACCCTATCAGCCCACGTCAGTTTATTATCACAGCGAGTGTACTGTGCATGCATGACCATGTGCAGCCGCCTGTGCACGTTTGTACGCACCGCTCGTTCCGGAGCTCGCGTCTGCGCCCGGTATGAGAACCAGCTTAATTTAGCAGGTGTGCTTTGACAGTTCTTGAATGAGCGCCAAGTCTGCTGTAGGAAGGATAAGGGAGAGGAGGCACTCAGTGTGCATCTGCGTGGAGCTCAACTGTGACAGATGGGGACGGTTTAACTTATAGAGTTCTGTTAGGAGCTGGAGGTTTTTCTAATGCTGTCTGTGCCAAACAGGTGTGTATTCTAAAAACACCACCGAGAGGGAAGGTGAACAAGCCTCGACTGACTTATTTGTCTAGCACTTCTCATGATAGATGGAAGCAGTTTGCAAGTATAATACCAAGGTTTTTTTTTTCTTTTTAATTACTTTGAGTTCTTTTTTTTTTTTTTGCACACTGAGCATTTTCACCCTTTGTTGTCAGCAGAAGGTCAATGATTCAGTGATCCGGTTCGTGTTGAAGTTTCCTGGTTTACTGTTGGACCTTTCAAAAAGTGAGGTGTTTGCTGAACTGTACAATATTTTGCAGGCCAAGATATGGAGGACATAACAGTAATTACAGCATTAACAATATGGCTAATGCTTAGTCTGGCAGTTATTTGTAGCCAACACAACTGTAATAATTCTTGTTTGTCTCAGCAGATTAAACAGAATAGCAACAAGGCTTAGAGGGAAAAAAAAGGCTCTTGGAGGGACTAATCTACATTTCCTACAACCGTTTTTGAAGTTTTGGAACTTGGAACAGTTAAGGTTACAGTTTATATACTAAGTAAACTACTAAATTGTTGGGCGTACACCAGTATGAAGGATTTCAAATGAAAAACTAAAACCTGGCCTTTAAAAACTTGACGTTGCAAGTCAAGAAGAGGCAGTGTTCTGGTTGGCCTCCTCAACCACAGACAGTCTTATTGACCGAGAACTTAACTGTTTGAGTGCTGCAGCACAGGCAAATGTCATGACACAGTTCCTACTGGCAGTTCTCCACATCCGTTTGTTCACACAGTTTGGGCACGAGGTGGTTTGTTTGCTCTCTAAACATACAGTAGGTCTGCATTGCTCATAGGTGACCAAATTCCTTACCGTCCAAGGATCGTGCTCGATACACCCCCCCCCTTTCAGTCGAAAGGCTTTCCTAGGTCACCAGAAAGTAATGACATCAAAGGTGTTTACATTCTTCCATTTAGCATCCATAATCAACATGCTAACTCTAGCTTATACATTGCTTCCAAGATCCTCAGCCATGGCCCTCACTTGGAGTTAGATCCCAGAAGCAAGTAAAATAGATCTGGGTTTTTTTTTTAAAAAAAGGTAAAATGCAGATATCTGGATGAAATGCAGGTAGGTATTATAATTATATAATACCCTGGTGGCAACAAAGTGTGTTAACTGTATGAAAACCACTCTAACAAGTCTGAATCTCCTCCTCTGTTGGACAAAGCACAATTTAATCTATTTCCCCCCATTTCCACCAGTTCTCTTAAGGTTGTGGACATATAAACTGTGGTTAAAATCATCAGCCCTATAAGAAGTAAAGCCTTTAAGTGCCTCTAAATCTGGAACAACCCCGCAGTGAGTGTTTCCTCCGAAGGCTATACTGATGGCTGCGGGGTTGAGGAGTTCAGCCAGTAAACGGTGGCCATGTGTCTCCCAGGTAGACGAGTCCATATGGCAGGTTTCTCATCGCCAGATGCCAGCTGTCCCAACTGCTGACTTTCACATGCGTTCCTTTTAGTGTTCCCAGTGAAAGGTTACATTCAGCCTACACTGCGACCGACACAGTGAAAGAACTTCTTTTCAGTGGCATTCAGGAATTGTGCTTACTTAATAATAGGACAGTTAATGGAGTCTAGAAAGAAAAGTGTGTTGTTCCTCTGCATTTTTGATACGCCGACAAAGTTGCAAGTTATTTTAATTCTCTCCTGCATGCTGATGTGAGTCATAATGAAGTCCTGGTGTGTCGTGCTGCTGGATCTGTATTTGGTGAGGGGAGCCTGTATGTCATTGATAGAGGGATCTCTTTGACACGGCTGCTCTAGCCCATCGCATCTGGAAGCCAGTAGCGGCAGCCGCTGGGGGGAGATAAGACGAGGCTAGCCACTCGCCTGTAAAGCATGTTTTGCCCCTCTCTCCCCAGTTCTCTCCTCCTTTCCCACTTCGTGCTCTCTCTCTCTCTCTCTCGCTCTCTCTCTCGCTCTCTCTCTCTCCACCCATTCTCCCCCCATCATCCTCCTGACCTCATCTCAGGGGAGAAGGCACCACTGGGTCGCTTCTGTGATAGCACCTGCCAGAACCAGAGCTGGCCTCTGGTGATTATGGGGGAATCATTATCTCTCCCTACCCAAAAACTCATTCTATACCTGCCAACATTTGAGAGGAGGGGGCAAAGGAGCACAGGCTTCTATAACACATAACATAATTGTGTGTGTGTGTGTGTGTGCGTGCATGTGTGTGTGTGTGTGTGTGTGTGTGTGTGTGTGTGCATACATGGATGGAAACAGGGACAGGTTACTGTGCAGGTACAGTGTATAGTTGATAATCTATTTTTAACTCACCACTGAGTGTGATGCATGTCAACGGTTAATTGATAAATTGAGTTGATTTCGTGGGTTGATTTTTATCTTTGTTTATGTAAAGCGCGCTAAAGGTAACCTTATGATGATAATTATCTGTGAATAAATCTTTTATTGAACGCCATTTATCCCCATCAGAAGTTGCAGGGGGTGCTGGATCCTATCCCAGCAGCCACTGGGTGAGAATACACCTGGACAGGTCACACAGATGATACACACACCATTCACACGCCCACCAGCAGTTCAGAGTCGCTAATTAAGCGTGCACATTTATGGACAGTGGGAGGAACACAGCGCGAGCAGGCATGTTTCCAGTGTGAGGGGAGAAAGAAGTTAATTAATGTGAAGTCTGTTTAACGCTACATGACTTTTAGTACAATCTGTCACTCTTGGCAAATGTTTTAGCCTGTTGACAAAAGCCCAGATCAGAGCCAGATTGGCCTTCAATGGAGTCACCAATTAGGCTTATGAGAAAATATTGACACATTAAAATAAAGCTGTAGTTTGTTTTTTTTGGAACTTTTTTTAAATCAAAAGCTCAGGTCTGCTCTGAGGTTGATTAAGTGCGAAGTGATCCTGTGAGTAACGTTCCTCCCTCCTTATATTATGACAGGTAAAAACGAGAAGAAAAAGGACTTTTTTTAGAAACAGCGTGACGTCTCACCTCTCGGTCTTTTCGTGTGAACTGGAAAATAACTGATACTCGGAACCGGAGACATAGTTTCACATAGTGTGAACTTCAAACACTTTCATGTTTGTCAATTGCACAGCAAGCAGACCGGTTCGTTGCGTATTTATTCTCTTTGTATTATAAAGGGCTGCCCTGCCACCTGTTTCTGCCGAGCAGTTGATTTCTTCATTCTCGTTTTCTTCAGTATCGTACTTACAAGGTTTCTTGATTTAATCAATCGGGTTATTGAGCTCTCCAGGAATTTAAATCGTAACTTTACTGTGACTGTTGTAAAGATTTATGGACATTTTAAGATATTTAACAGAGCGATGTGGGGTGAACTTACTGATTACGCAAATGCTATCTAAATTCTTAGCAGCATCCTGGATTTATACAGGGATAAATACCCCCCATCGCTCTCTGTTCAACACCCAGAGATTGAGAGGAACATACTCTTGTCTCACTTCCTCACTGCTGATGACCGTGCGTGTTGGTTTCACCAGGCGCATGGCACATCTGTGTGTTCACATCCTCTCTCACTTCTCTCAACACACAAAAATATGCGAGCGTTATGTTTGCGTATGTGTTTGCAGGTTTGTTTTTGTACATACGCAAGCCCAAACACTGGTATTTCACTCATTATTTGTGGTCTAACTGACTTGACTGACTGGTGCCGGAAGTTTTCAGCACCTTGGTTTGGGGTTACACATAAATTTGCTACGATGATGACGTACTGACTTCATGGCCATGACCTGGAAATTAGGTGGAAGCCAGCAGTGAAAGGTTTGTTGCACTGGCTCGTGTGTGTACGTGTATGTGTGTGTTGTCATATTCAAAGACCACTTCACCAGAATCCTGGGTTAATGAGTCCTTAGAGGTCAGGGTCAGAAGTCAAGAAGGTGATGGCAAATGTGTTACGTGAGCTCACCTGAAAGCTGCTTTCAGCTGTCCCAGCTTTGGAGTGTTTGCTTTGATTTCGCTAATTGTAAAGACAAAAATTGTGTGTATATATATATTTATATATTGCCAAGAAGACAGCTTGTTTCCTTTGATTTTAAAGAGGCACAGTTTTGTCAATGCCATCAAGTTTTTATTTACACATTTCTCTACAAATAATGTTGATGACACTTGCTTCTTTGTTTCAGCCAATGTAGTTTCTTTCTTTTTATCAAATACACCATCAAACAATAATGTATTCATACATATATTCAAGAAAATGATTGCATCAGTGGGTCATTGGGCCATCTTGATTATTCAGACTTAAGCTGGGGTAAACGAAACCATCACTCTGGCCCCCGAGCAAGGTGCACAGAAGAAGAGGATCCTGGAAGGAGGGAAGAGAGAAACAGCTGTTTCCTGACAGAGGAAGCCCAGATGGAGGCCCAGGTCCTGCTGTCTACCACTATCACAGCAGCCAGAGCTGTTGCACATCGGTGGGGGTGGAGGGAGTGTCGTCCTGCAACACGCACAAACACCGATACTGAGTGTACCACATGAACACACACTTCTCTTTTCAGGCAGCGTTGTAGGAGGGTTGCGATGAGAGCACAGCCCCTCAGCCAACCGACACGAGACTGGCTGACCTACTATGACACACACTCTTTCACACACACTTATTGCTGGAAGGCACTGCGGCAAAGAGTTATACCTGTGTGAAAAAGATGAGAGAAGATCTACCCAAAACAGGAGCCAAGTGCCATAAAAGGAGGCATCAAAAGAAGACTGAAGACTGCTGATGTGATCCAACACATGCTCCCTAATGTTCATTAACTGTAGTTAAACTACCTGAGGAACCCAGGAATAAGACAAGGACCAACATGATGAAGAGGTGAAAGACAGAAGTGGAAATAACCTTGATTTTTTTTTTTTTGCTTGTTTTCTCTGTTTATAGTTGTAGGTCCTTGTCCCTGCAGTTCCAGTGGGTCATACAGTGATCTGCTCCCAAAGACTAAGTTGTTAGGTCATGTCAGAGGGAAACCACAATGCCTGAAGGACACAAGGAGGAGACGGTCCATCAGTAGACTCGTATAATATAGTGGAACTTGTGGAGTCTGACTGCCTTCTATTTATTGCACCGCTTGCACCTGAACACCATCGTAACGCGCTCAACATTTACATCTTATCCTCAGTTTGAAGGTCCTTGCATTACAACATAGTTTGAGAAGCTATTAAGATATTCGCAGCTGCGATTTTGAAGGACAAACATGTCTTGTGAGGTTTACCCGGAACACCAAAGGAAAGCCGACCTCAGAGCTGAGACGTCCCCTGCTTCAGCGTTCGCTCCACATGTGCCCACGGTCACGCTGATCAGCCACCGCAACCCGAGGGACAAACGAGGTGCCCACCAGCTCCAACTGGGAAGGTTCGACTCGAGTCTGGTAAACAGGAGCCACTACAGATACAGCGAAGGTAGGAGTTTGTCTTCTTAAAGGACCTATTTTATGAAAGCAGACTGGCAGCGATGAGTGATGGAGGGTCCCACTGCTGTCAAGTCTGCTCATTAATTTGGAATGATTGACGCTTAATCAGCTTGTGTTGACTTAGTGCATCATGCTATAATGGCAATTTGATGTGAAATCTGATGACTGAAGAAATGTTTTGAGTGCGAGGATGATGTGCGGAGTTGTGCAAAGTGATTTTGTCTACTATTTTCCTGAAATCTGTCCCTTAAGAAAAGCCAGTTAAATTGGTCACCAAGTGCAAGTCAGTATTATCCATTAGAAGAGATAAATGTGGCATATTTGTCTTGTGTCACAAGCAAGGAAGGGAAGAGTTCTTTCAGGCACTGTGGGTGGGTTGCTGTGTGAGCCTTCCTCTGGATTTCCCCATGAAGCTGCTTGGGACAAAACAAGGTCCTGGAGTCTCATTGTTACATTCTCCATAATGCACACAGAGGTCAAGTCAATGCATCAGACCAAATGTGGATTTAAAAAAAGACACTTAGAATAAAATGTAGAGGGGAAAAAAAGTAATTGATTCTCAAAGTCCGGAAACACCGAAGCAGCGCCGTTAGCTGAAGGTCTTCACTTGAATCAGTCAAGGGTTCAAGGAAAGAGAGAGATACATTAAGAATCAGACATTAAAGGCCCATTTTTTGTCGACTCTAAATATGTAGAAACTGTAAGCTGGAGTGAAGACTAATACCCAACAGAGTGAATTACCTGCAGAGTCTGCCGTCTCTTGGCGGTAATGAGCTTTGTGAACGTTGCAGTGATAAGGCCTCCATAATTAGGCTTAGTCATAAGCATCCCTGCTGTAATTCTGTGATAAAAACCCAGTAGAACTTTGGTGCCGCCGCTCCGAAAGTATTCATCTCTGCGCCTGTGCACAAAGGAATTCTGAATTTTAACCGTAAACACAGCACTGTCTTCATCGAATGTAGCATTATGTGCATGCGGCCGTGTGTGTATTCGGGGCAGGGACGGTCCGGCAGTGTGTTCAGATTGAATGGAGAGGTAGTAGTAATGTGGGAGGAAGAGCGTGCATGCATTAGTGTGTGTTAGAGAGCGAGCGGGAGAGGTGTTGTGAGCTGCAGTATAGGCTTCCTGTGAGGGAGCAGATGTCGCAGAGCTCAGGCACAGCTGCGACGAGCGATAACTGTGGTGGCAAGAATATGTCGGCACGCTGGCTCTTCTCCCTGGGTCTTATCAGCCATGCACACATGCGCGCGCGCGCACACACACACACACACACACACATGCACTCTTATGTAGACCAGTACAATAAGGAACTGCCACCCAGCACTAGCACACCCTCACAGCAAGCCCTGATAGAGTGAGGAAGGCAATAAAAGAGATGGAGAGAGGAAGAAAAGGAGCAAGGACTAAATAAAGGGACTTTGAGGGAGAAGGTGCAGTGAATCCCTTACAAAGCTTTGGCTCATGTCTGCTGTATCACAGACGCCGTAACTTTGTGCCAATCCTAATCCTCTATAGCTCAGAACGGGCTATATTTCACCATTTTCTCTGGCAATGTTGGTTTCTGTGTCAGTCCTGTGAGTTTCTGGTCAAACAGAATTGGTCCAGGTCCGTTAAGGCCCACCTTAATTGCTTGGGAAGAAAAACAGTCAGAAAATTGATTTAGAATGTTTCCTCGACTTCCCCTGTTTTCACCGACTTGGTGACCGGCCTAATTCGCACTTAATTATTCGCTGTCTGTGAAGATTTGAATCGTCCATGAATAAAATGAACTAATCTCAAAGAAACACAACTGCAAGCAAATCAATGCAGCAGAGATTGTAATTGTGAGATTTTAGGAGATACTGGTGGCGACGGTGGAGAAACAGTGAATCGGGAAGAAAAATTAAGTGAAGGGCATGTGTGGGTGGAGAGGAGAGGTGATGATGAGAGAGAAGGCGGGATAGAGAGCGAGTGTTAAAGTTACCCTTTCTATTTCCTCGGCACCAGCTTTGCGGTTTCTACGAGGAACAGATGTTCACAACTTGATACAGTGCCTCATCCCCCTCCACTCACTATCTCTGGTGCCAGCACAACCAACTGTCTACACGCACGTGCGCGGACACACACACACACACAGAGTCTCACTCAGGCTCACTTCTGTATTGGGTGTATTTACCTGCAAGCTGAGGACTTTTTACTGTCCATTTCCCTCTGAGTCCAGGCTGCATGTCCTGTTTTTAGAGTAAACACTTGATAGAATCTGGTGTTACTTCCTTTTTTTTTCTCCATTTTGCGCTTCTCTAGTTCAGCCACGACATTTTTATCACCTTGTCTTTGAGATGCTAGGCGCAGCCATTTATTATGCTCGTTTGCAGGGTGACGCATGCTGAAGATCTTCTACGTTTATATTAAAGAACATTAGAAATCTGCTTGAAAAAGTAATGCCAGTCTATATTTTTAATAGAAAGAGCCACGCATGCTGGAACAAAGACCTAAAACATCAGCTGTGGAACCTTTATTTCCACCGACCTGCAGTGAAACAATACTCAGAGTCGAGCATCACAAAGGACTTTTCCCTCCTGAAGAGAGTGGATTGAATTTTGAAATCCCATCATGTCTGTATGATTCAAACAACCAACACTCTGCTGCGTGAGTGCGAGCAAAATGCCGGGAGGGTTTGGGGGAGTCTATGGGTCCAATTTGTCAAAGTAGCGTACTGGTGAACATGCTCGAGAGGGTGGGTCAATCATCTGTTACGCCACGCCATATTACCACAAGCCTCTCTTTTACATCCCCTTTCATAGTGTTGTAGAAGCTTTTGAGGACCAGCTCTTGTACATTAACGCAAAGTGAGAGGAGATCCTCTTCAGAGCAGAACCAGAAGCTGTGTTTAAAGTCCAAAACTCATATACAGGTGGACGAGACCCATGTATATCAGTGATTCAATTGGCCTTAAAGGGGAAAAAAATCACTGAGAGACATTCGCACTTCCCCTTTTCATGAGCAGAGCCTTCAATCATGACTTTTATGGGGACTCTAACATAAGACTGTTGTCTGTTGGAAGTGCATTAAAACAGAGAGGAAGGAAGAAAAGAGAAGCGTGCAGACACAATAGGTCTAGAATGTCTTTCAGTCAACTCAGAGCCTTATCTCATTTTAACACAAGTCTTTGACTGCCACTAAAAGAAAGGATTTATAATGTGTGTGCAGACGAAATGTTACCAAGTTGTTGTTTTTTTCCAATTTCATACTGAAAAAAGGTCATTTCATTACTAGCACAAAACCCAGATCTGGTTCTAATGATTCAGAAGGCACAGAGTGTTATAGCGGTAAATAGGAAGCTGTGTGGTGAGAGAAAGATAGAGGAACAAAAGAAAAAGAGGACAAAGGTCGTTTATATCTGCATCACAGCGAGGAGAATCCATCATCGTAAGTTCCCACTGCGTTTGGGTTTATAGTGCAGTTTATCAGGATGGCCACATGGAGTGTTGCCTGTAACCCTGTGACCGCTCAACAAAAGGCCAAATTAAGAGGAGTAAGAGGCTGTCGCGCAGAGAGGCTGGCAGGTTGACTGACGCTGTTCCAGCAGAGAATAGCATCCTGTCAATCCTGGAGATGTCACCTTGACAGGAATCCTGTCCCGGATACAACCCCCATCACCAACCTCTCTGTCACCCAAGGCCACACACATCTACGTATCCACATGTTCTCAATAAAAAAAGAGCCTTACCAATGAAAGCATATGTACAGTGTTGGGGCAATGGGTGGGAGAGAGAAAATGAGGAAAAATGGAGAAAAGGAGTACACCCTGTCTTTCATAAATACAAACACGCTGGAGTCGCCAAATAATGATCATTGCCTTTGTGCATATCCCTATCACTTGTGTTTGACCATTTTAGACCTGCACACAGGTCTAATTGGTCAGATGGAGGAATTATTTGATTCCAGTTGACGACCTTCATTCATCAGTTTTCAGTAGGTCAGGTGGGACTGTAGCTGGTACATTTACGAGTGGTGTGTTGGCTTTGTTCACTTTATATTTGCATGCATCTAACAGACAGACTGCAGTGTGTAGACAGGTGTAATGCTCCTATTTTAAATCTACCTGTTATACCGTCTTTTCCTCTGTGTCCTATATGCCTATTTCTTAGTCAGAGTTCAATAAAGGTCAACAATTGTTATACATTCATAGTGAGATGTTTCGTAACAACGGATGTAGAAGAGAAAATCATATAAACTTATCTACAACTTGCTGAAATAAGCATCATATCCTTATCTTTTGGCCAGCCCTGGCCTGTTTGACAGTCATTTTTAATGTGAAAAAAGACCTATAATAAAGAGATGACCTAAAAAAAAAGAAAAAAATCTGTATTTATCCTGACAGCATTTCATCAAAAGACCACATACATCCATTTTACAAGCCCATCCAGACCGCATTTAAAGTCAGTTTATGTGATATTCATTCAGTTTTGTTTGGTCACCATTTGATTTTTAAACAAATTTTGTGCGCGTGCATGTGTGCGCGCGCGAATTACGGTCAGCGTTTGTTGTGGTCTTCGTCGGGATATGAGGAAACAGCGGCCCCTACAGGCAGACAGCGGGAACAGTGAAACAGTAAACTCCGCTTTTAGTGCTTTCTTCATGAATCCAAAATTAACGGTAGAAATTGTAAAACGTGTGTAGTAATTACGTAACCGTATGGTAAATTGTTTCGGCTAATAAGGTGATAAAGTAAACCTTCATTTCCTCTGTAAGGTATTCCAGGTTTACACCCTCCGTGAACGTATTGTTAATAACTTTGCGCAATTGCAATAACATGTTTTACATTCTTCCGTTTTGATCTATTGCAATCTCACAGAGGATTCCTTTGGCATTGACGGAGAGAGGGAGAGAGAGAGGGGGGGAGAGAGAGAGAGAGAGAGAGAGAGAGAGAGAGAGAGAGAGAGAGAGAGAGAGAGAGAGAGAGAGAGAGAGAGAGAGAGAGAGAGAGAGAGAGAGAGAGAGAGGTTAGGAGCTCCAGATGGTGTTTAAACGCAGACAGAAGGCTACAGCCAGGACACAGAGAGAGGAGGAGGAGGAGAGAGCTACGCGCACTGGGCCCTTTTACTTCACTCATCAGTGAAGAGAAGAGAATAAACGCCCGGCTGAAAACACGACATTTGTTTAGTGCAAGGAAAGAGCGCTTAAAATATACCTAACTGACCGAGCGAGAGTGGTTCTGTCCGGGAGAAGTGAATCTTTTATAGAGACAGGACGGCGGAGGAGCGGCGCGTCGGAGGCGCAGGACCACACATAGACCGTGGTTGTGCAGAAGCTGACTGATGTAAAGAAACTGAAAGAAAGAAGAACTGGTCTCAACGGAGCCTGTCGGGACGTATTCCTGGCCGAACTGTGACCGACAGAAGAGGGTTCTAAAGTTGTTACTGCAGGAATAATATAGGCGCACCGCGCGGACAAGAGGATCCGCATCCTGAACGTGTGAGTGTCCATGGGGACGCCAGGATTTGTGGACTTATTTGCAAAATAGAAACCGACGAGTAGTTCTGTCTGTTTTAGCAGACAGATTCGGACTGCGGAAAGAAAGGACGTCTTTGAATTCAAAGGTGTATTTTTGTAGTGTTGTTTTTTATGATCTGGGATGTAAAATGAGCAAAAGAGCGGATTTACGCGACTGGGACAAGTTGTGATTTTTCTTTCTCTCACTCCCTTCAAATCACAGTCAACACCAAAAGCTGTTTACTGTCTTCAAACGAACAAAAAACAGGCTGCAAAACCAAAGACATTCGTGTTCTTAAGGACCCAAGGCTTTGATTTTTGTTTTACTGTTCCGAGAATTCAAATACCTCATAATTTATTAGAAGATTGAAAGTCTAGACTCCCGCTTTCATTTTGAAGGAAAGTTTTGCATTTTATTCTATATGGACTCTGTTGTTCGTTCTCCTCTTAATCGCCTGCTCGACAAACTAAATAAAAAAAGGGGGACAACACGTGTGTTTCCCTGGACTCTTCTGCAAAGGCTTTAAAACCCCAAAAATGACGAGGATCGAGACGGTATAGAACCAGTTTCAGAACCGATTCGGTGGATTATCACCGCTACAATTACCTCAGTTTGACCTCGACCTTCACGAAGTAAGTACCTGCAAACTACCACAGCACGTCTGTTATCATGTGCGTTGCTTTTAAATTCATCTTGTTGGGAATGCAAGACTACAGCGTGTCATTATATTATAAAGTGCTGTTTCATTTCAAAGGCAACAGCTCCACATTAAACTTAAATTGTCTGAAATGTGCGAGAATAGAGCAGCAAAGTAGTGAAGGTGAATGCCAAGAGTGCTATTTTTGTAAACCAATATTTAATAATTAATATTTATGATGGAAATAACACCTTTTTTTTAATGCAGGCGAGAATTGCTATTAATGTAAATGCAATGACATTGACAGTGCTGGAAACTGTGATATTCAGTGTAAAAGCAGGAAAGCAAGGGGGAGGCAGATGAACCGTCTGAAGACAAAGTGATGAATCATTATTGTCTTTGAACTTGGTGCGCACCTGAACCAATCAGAGGTGACGTTGTGATGAGCACTGTTGACATTTAGCCTCAATGAAGTCCTGTGCTGCTTCTGAAAGACCCTTCGAGTTCGGTCGGTGTAGTTCTGTGGTCGCGTTGACCTGCAGGCACAGTAAGAATGGAGGTCGAACGAGTTTGAACTGAAAAGTGAGCTTGAAAGGTGAAATTGTGCATTCATATCAAACCTTGTGACCGAATGTGGCGACACTCCCTGTGAAAGCAGGTACCCAGTTGAACAGCCTCTCATTTCCAGCCTGGGAGTGCAACAGTATAACACTCAGGCCATTTTCTCTGCATGACACAGCCCTACATAATTGGCCCTGGTAAATATCGCCTGAATTATTGAACAGCTGATAATAGTCTTGAACAATGGACAGGAGGTTGCAGAGGTGAAACCGCAGTGCAGACACCCCTGCTTCACCGCACATTTTATGCCTCCTTCAGCAAGCATCTTCCGCCCTGACCATCCCATCGCTCCATTTACCGTGGGCAGCCGCACGCCCGGGCAGATGTCCCCACTTCATCGTTAAGTAGCCCCTTTAAAAGCCTGTCCAATCATGATGACCCCAGCACTCCGTGTGAAATTATTCAGGTCCAGCACAGAGGCCTTTTTTCGTGTACAGAAGGAACAAAGAATTGAATGAAGCTGTTTTGAATGAACAATAGCAGGCAAAGCAACAAGTCAGCAGAAAATGTATCCTTCGCTTCCCTGTGCTAAACCATTAATCAGTCACACGTCTGAGGGAAAAATATTCAAAGTGGAGGCACTGCGAGTCAGTGCTGGCTGACCCGGGCGCTGTGTTTACGTGTTTAATGTACAAGTGTGTGGGCTTGTTGAGCATGCTTTGTGTGTGTGTGGTAATTATTCTAATCTAAATGCAGGCAGTGCAGGTGAAACCGGCTGTCTCCTAATTAATGAGCCGAGCAGATGGCCTCGGGTGGGCGGGAGCTGCCAGTGCACAGTGAGCCGGTCAGGTGGTCAGCGCGACCACGGACACCTGGGCCCTCATGCGTCCGTGCACGTCATCGGAACAGCACACTCATAATTATCTTATAATTAATGTATTTGACGGTCCCTTTTTTTTTTGTTATGGCAGAATTTAGCTTTTCCTTCCTTCCTCAGATCATCTGCAGATAGGTGAAGAGGCTTCGAGAACGCGAACGCGGGGCAAAGCCTCTGGTTAATTTGCACTGCAGACAACAGAAAGCCACTAAAAGTCTATCACAGTGGAAAACAAAGAGGCCATAATTGGTGCTGATTTAAGTGTTCGGACCCTCTCAGTGCCTGTGTATTCACAGTAGCAGCAAAAATAGCTTTTAAGTATCAGACAGCAACGTCTTGCGTGTGAATATGATTTGATTTCTTTGTGGTGGTTCTATTGCTTCTGTACATGTATGTGCATTAACAGTATGGTTAATGATGCAGCAAATGTATGTTTCCATTTGAATATGGGAGCCGAAGTGTCATCGTGGGTGAAATGAAGTATTTTCTGGTTCTGCATCTCTATGGTTTCTCTGTTGTTTATCCTCATACACACTGGGAAGGGTGAGTGTTTGTGACTCTGTGTGTGTGTGTGTGTGGGGGGGGGGGAGTGTGTGTGTACTCTGCCCTGGTCTGTTCCACATGTGTTTGACATTACTGTGACAAGGCTGCCCAGCCTCTCAGGGGAGATGGAGAATGTCAGAGACTAGAGCGGAGAAGCGAACAGCTTCCCAACATCTGGATGGAATGAGAAACACACTGGTTGGATGGCTGGCCTGCGTCTCCACAGCGTGGGAGCAGAGCAAAGGGTGGAGGCCAAGTAAAAAACCCCAAATGTGTGTGAAATATCACTCTTTCCCCCCTTTTTTTATTTGTTCGTCGGCTTCTCCGCACGTGCAAACACAAAATCGGCCTCCCAAGGATAACACGCATTTAGGCGCTGTTAGTCATAATACTGTTTTGCATCCACTCACATTATCCGTTTCTTTTATGGAATACGGAATGGGTCAGATATTCTTGCTCTGACATTTATAGCTGAGTATTTGCAGAAATAATTTGTTGAATTGAATCCTCATTTCACTTCAACGTATAGAGCACTGGCAAAATTGCATCCTCAATTATGCATTTCAGAAGGAAGGCGCGTTTCAGAGTGCGCACCTACTCCGCCGTCAATGCCTTTGCAAACAAATGTCGCAACATCGCACGCAGCGTGCGTGCCTATCGCAGAATTGCTGTCAGTTTCAGCCAAAACAGAAAACATGCCTTCCTCCTCCTCCCTTCCTTCAGTTGTGTCTCTTTCTCTTGCAGCTCTTGCTTTTTTCCACCTTCCTCACCTGCCCTCTGACCCCTAGCCCTTTTTTTAAACCCTCTTCGCCCGCCTGTCCCGTTCTGCCCACGGCACCTTCTCACCTCAAAGTCCCCGCGCCTCATGGTAGGAAGTCTGTTCCGACAAGCGTCAGACATGGGAAACAGCTGGACTAATCTCCAGGAGGTCAGAGCTCTGTTTTAATCAGACCAATTTGACAGGCCAACAGAGAAAATGGGAAGTTCATATCACCGCCGCTACCTGATATAATGAATCCCTCCCTTTCCTTTTGACCCACGGCGGGGCCTTTATCACTGGCAGGAGGTAAACAAGCACAAAGGAACACACGGGCTGAAGTTATTAAGGCCTCGAGTCCACAGCAGTTCTGTGTAGACGTCTGAGGAAGAACATGCAGGCAGAGATTGGGAAGGAAGGCACCGCTCTTTCATTCACTCTCCCTGTCTTTTTTTTTCTCGGCCTCCTCCTATGTACAGTAGTTGAGAAATCTGAAGGGGGAAAAAGGCCGTTATCTCCTGGAAACAGATCCTGTGCCACACAGATGGTTCCGTCTCTCCCTTCAAATGGGATACTGAGCCATTGAGTGCCGTTGTGTTACCAGTGTACAGACCATAATCTCGGCTCCAGCCTTCCTTCCTCTGCCTCTCTCTCTCTCTTACACACACATAGAGACATACAGAATAGCATTGATTGTATAGTAATATTTTCGGAAGGCTGGCAGTTTTAGTGTATGAGAACAGTGGAATCTTAGAGGACTGGGTGGTTGTCTGGCATTTTAAGTCAGAAGGAGGCTCAGCAGGGTGCATGTTTAATGATCTTTTAAGACATAGATTAGTAATGTGCTCTGACCTCTTACATTATGGAGAGGTTTATCTGTACCTCTGCAGGACTTTTGGAGAGAAAACTGCAATGCTATTGCTAGTAGCAAATAATCATCCAATCGAAGAGATTTTTATAACAGCGGCAGCTTTCTTTTCTGTCCAGTTGGAGGACAGCATCTTAATTTGTCAATTAGCTCACATTATCAGCATGTTACTGGCACTGCAGCCACACTCTTCACCTGCTTGCTGTATTTGTGACCGCGTCCCACAGTCGGCTGGTGTCCCAGAGGGGTTAGCTGGTATTTATTTCAGCAGGTTCCAACGTGAGCTGGCTGTAAGCTAAATAGAGAAACTGTCAGAGCCTTGTCACATGAATGCTGCCCCCCACCATACTCTCCACCAGCCACAGTTTGTTTCCTCGTGGCCAGCGTGTGTATGTGTGACATCTTTGGGGGTCCTGCAGGATAATACAGAGCACCTTCTCTGTGCCTGGGTAATGTCAGGAGCCATTGTTGCTGTCCCTGAGGGTCCAATGAAGAGGCATGAGCGATCCCAGGGAAGCAGGCTGCAGACATCATTGTCAGCTTCATAGTGACAGAAGAGGCATTTGACACCGAGTGAAATGAAATACACGACATCAAGTAGGCGAATGGCTAAGCTTCTGGTAGTTTTCCCTAATAAAAGACACACCAGTGTGGGGATCTTAACACAGAAGAGAAATATACACTAAGACATGCATCGAGAGTCAGGGGTTAAGGTTAAAAAGGGTGTATGTGCATATATGCGTGTTGCTAGGGTCAAATCTAAATCTTTTGTACCTCATAAATCAGCAGACAGTGGTGGTGACGTAAGAACAAATAGAGCTTCTCTCTGCTGCAGCTGGCCTGAACGAGAGAGAAACAGGAGAGAGGAACACAGGGAGGAAAGGAGAGAGCAGGACAGCAGCTGTTAGGCCTCCATCGCACACCTGTCACACAGGAAGTAAGCGCTGGCCACTGTTTCCTGGATACCCTTCCTCAAACACTGTTCCTAGTAGAATTAGAGGGAGGACATCTGCTCCAAGGAAGAGACACAGAGGTAGGTTTTAAAAAGATGTATTAGAATGAATAATCAAGTGCGGATTTCTGTAATAATAAAAAATGAAAATTATGTGTTTTGAAAATAAACCCACAGATTCTCATGCCCGGGTTGCATTTCTTCATACAATCCTTCTTGCTTGTGCATCCAAGTTAAGAGGATGTTTGTGTTATGGCGGAGCTCCCTGACAGACAGGTCACTCAGTGGAGACTTGAGCCTAACTCTCCCACATAAACTCAACAGTAGGACATTCCCACGCTAGCCTGTCTCAGCTGCCCCACCCAACCCCGCCTATGACCGACATGAGTTAATCCAGATGTCGGTGCTCGTTCGCAGACGAACGCACAAAATTATCGCTTTGTGACCAGCTCCTTCATTCCAACTATTTCACCGATTTGATGGTTAGCAAGTGACAATCACAGGAAGCGATGTTGTGTGATAATAAGGCACATGGAGCTTCTGTCTCAGCCCTCCGGAGTGACGTTGTTGTGGTTACTGTTGGTAGAAATACGTTTCTCTGTTTGTCAGGCTTGTCAGGTTGGGTCCTCAGGAGCCCCCCCTATTCCCAGGCTGTCCTTCATGCTGCCTGTATGCAATTAACAGCGTAATTAAAAGCCTGATGAGCTATTTGGTGCAGGGTGAGGCTGCAGGTGTTTGGTGCGGATGCCTATTAAGGCAAGTACACTCACACTGAATACCCCATAACGATATGAGGGTATTATCGTTGAAGTCTACGTGTGGTTTGGTCATTGATTAACATGGTCAGTACGTTGAGCTTGACTATTTTATGCCAGTTTTCATTCAGTCTTGGATCACCCTTAAAGACTGATGTTTTATTAATAAAATACGGGAGAAATGAAGCACTGGTTTTCACATATAAAGTGCTAAATACTCATGCTGGAGCAATAATATTTCAAACCTCAGCAAAAATGTGAGGAATTACAACTCAATTTAAAGCTTGTAAACAATAACAGAGTGAGATGTACATTAGTGTTGCGTAATCTTGTGGTAATACTGCAGATCCGACTACTGTAGCTATAGGATAATGCTGAGATTTATTCACTTTAAAAATGAGCTCTGTTGCTGCGAAAACAGACCTATCCAAAGAGTGCAATGAAAAATCAAGTCCCTATGACCTCCCTTAAGCCCTTAATTGCATTATTATTATTTTAAGGAGGTATTGAAATTTTGGCTAACCAGTCAGGTTTATCCCCACACGATGCTCCATTTCATAACATTATGTCATATTTAATAGCTGAGCTCATCTGAAAGAGGACTAACAACAGAGAGTCTGACGTCGGATGTTGAAACGTGGCAGCCCGAGGCTTAGCTCTCAGCTGGCAAAATTAGACTCATGGCTGACAGGACAAGCAGAAATAAATAAAGATGTAGATGAGAGACAACACAGAGCGTTATCATGTAGCGCCGAGGTTACACGTGAATCCGTCTCCCTATTCATGTCCGTCTGCATTTCTGTCTCTCAGATCCATTCCCAGATGTATATGCACAATCAACTGTGTGTTTCTTGTCTTCCACTTCCTCCCTCATATGCCCCCCTCCACTCCCCTCCCTCTTTTGCACTCTGTGGCAGCTGTGCTGGTGATGGCTCTGTGCCCATGGTGCAAGCTGGCTGCGGGGTCCCAGGTGGCCCACATGACAGTTATTGATGTTCAGGTGTTCAACTCCTCTCACACAGAGACCCTGGAGCGACACACATGCATACGTGGCTACAGATAAACATAGAAGCACGATGCGCACGCATGTATACACTCTGTGGTTGTTCACATGCATAAACAGAAGTCTGTATTCTTACGCACGTTGCCGAGGAGCTGTCTTTCAACAAAGTAACAAGGACAGGGGAGATTTTACGCATATGGCTCCCAGGCTCTAGCGAGCAACAGTTATCAGTCTGCTAAAGAAAAAACAACAGGCGTACGACAGTGTTGTTTGTGCATGATTTCTGTAGAATTTATGACTGTTTTTTTTTTGTGCAGGACAGCCAACATTAGTCGCTGTGCCCAGCGCAGACACACTCCAGATGTGTCTGGCTAGCCAAGGCAGTTGCTCTTGGCACAGCTGCCTCGGCCGAATGTCACAAATACTTTCCGTTATTTAGGAACAGCTCTGGTGAGTAGTGGCTGGAGTGGAAGAAGGAGGTGAGGACAGATGAATCCCAGAGCGAGGAGGGAAGGGGCTGAAAGAGAAGATGTAGATGAAAAGAGAAAATAAATTGTTAGCTCGTGGAAGGATGGAGGAGTAGAAAGGTGCAAAGGGGTGGGTAAGGCGAGAGAGGAGAGAAGGGACAGTGGTGAAAGAGTGAGGCAGAAACCGCTCCAACACAGCATCTGGATTTTATTATCAGCCGTTGGGAAAAATCTAAAAAGGAAGTTTGTTTTTTTCCTCGCAAGCAGCGATATGCCGCACATAACCACTTCACCACCGACAAGAGGAGCCGGGGTCCTCCCAGCGGAGAACAGATGGTCGTTAGAACTTCAATACAATTACATCAATAACAGCTTTCACAGATATAAGCACTGTATGACAGGATCCCTGCAGCTTAGAGCGACAGAAGTACTACTCCTCTACTCTTAGCACCTCTGGCTCAGGATAAATTGCCATCAGTGCATCCTCACTCCCCATCTGTGTTCAAGCTATCCGGGCTTTTCTTTGCAGTTAACCAAATTTAAAGAAACCGTGTGATGATATTTGACTTGGGGCGAGAGAACGGTGACTTGTTGTTGATTTGCTCTGAGTAATATAATCAAAGGCAGGACGGCTTTTGTCAGAGCCCATTAAGAGAGAACCCCCTCTAACAACCAGCCCCCATTTTTTTGAACATGTTTGCTCAGCCGGCGCTGCATGTGCGCTATCACAGGCATTCTCAAGTAACATAGAGGGAAAATATTTGTTTGTGTCCACAGCGTGAGCATATGCAGACAGCAAACGTTTGAGCATGTGTGCATTCATCTGTTCTCGCATGCACTGTGCAGTCCCATCTCCTGCCCTGTCATTAGTGCAAACTTTAAAGCCTCTGAACTCTAAATCAGCTCAAGATGAAGCGGAGTCTGGGAGTTGTCTGCAGAAGTACACACACGCACAAACACACAGATGCATCCAAATCCTTCTTAGTCATGACACAGTTCCGATGCATAGGGAAAAAAATGCATATACCAGAATCTAAAGGCACACAGAAGCACTTTTTGCTGGTGTTGCTGCACCACAGGAAGGTGAATCATTGTTTTTGTGGTCCCAATGGTAGCGGTTCTGTCTCTAGGAATGGCCTTTGGGTTGGTAATTTTATGGGTTCTGTTGGCGCTGTATGCCTTCTTCAATGATCCAGGGCACAGAGCTTAAAATCCCCATGTTTTGATATGGAGACCTGGTGGGAGGCTGGGGGCCAGAGGCTCAGGCTCTGTTTGTGTGGACTCCTCAGCGGCCTGATGGGGAACAGATGTGGGAAGGCAGGCGGCTGGGCAGCCAGCCAGAGCAGCTGGGAGAAATTAAAAACAACAGCATTCCTGGAGACTGGGGGAATTACAGTGAGAGAGAGAGAGGCAGGCGGGGAAGGAAGGAGGGAGGGAAGGAGCCAGAGACACAGGGAGAGTTTTAAGGCTCTGCGGTCACTGAAGAGTCTTTCTAGAGTCCAACAGATTGAATAGATGGGAGGGATTCGAGGGGACTGTTCTGCAGGGGTGAGCTGTATAATAATTTGCAGCTGTATCACTAGAGGAGGAATGGACGCACATGCAGAGAGCATTTCATCTAATAGACACAAACAAACTCACGTGTTTGTGATGTTTGTGTCAAACCTTGCATGCTGACTTTATTTTTATGAACATTTGTCCAGAAGGATGTTGTTGAGGTTTGTAATGTACGAACAGAAAAGATTCAAAATCTCTCCTTCTCTCGCCGTGCACTTGTACAGTCTGTGACCTGTGGTTTTGTGTGGCTCACAGAGAATTGCTTTTCATCATGTTTCATCATGGCACAAGGGGGAAAGCAGAAGACCGAGAACATTTTTAGAACTCAGACTGCAGACTGTTTCTCTGGTGGGCAATCTTTTAACCCCAGTTACGTCACATGTTCAGATATTCGGAGTTAAAGAAACAAGAAAATGATACAGACAGCAGCAATTTTTTTTTAATCATTAGTATTTTTCCCAACTTAATTCAGTTGTTTGTATCGTCCTGATCCGATTTGGCTCAGGAGGATGCAGCCATCACAGATCAACTACACACACATACATGCTCACAACCATTTTTTTTTTAACCAGATTTTGTTTACCTGTTATTTCACAAGATTTTCCATGTCTCTCCTCTTTTTGCCTGTCTTGGTTTTTATTTTTTTGTCCTTGGTGACACAGCACAAACAGACACAGATGTATCAGACCAAGTGGTCTTTTCAATGTATTAAAAGTGAAATCCAGAGCCTGGTGGCTATGTGTGCTCCCTGTCCCCTACCCAGATTAAACATCTGTCTGTCTGTAATCCCATGTCGGGTGGTAGCGCACAAAAAGACAGGACAGTCCCTTTATCCTTGTCCTCCTCTCTCCTCTCCCTCTCTCCTTAGTCAGTGAATCAATACGGAGACAAATTGACCAAGCAGCTTGTAGCATGCATAATAATGCATGTTAGGATGAGTGTTGTCATGTGTGCCCCACAGTGTTGATTGGAAACAGCGAGACACTATTTTTGATCAAAGAGGAGGTTGATTGAAACAAAAACCCTTCTTACTGAAGGCAGCAGGCAACCGATTCAGAAGCATGGGGAGCTTGTTTGTGTGTTTAGGACTCTTTAGAGGAGAATGACTGCATCTATTTCGAGCAGCCTCGATCTGCAACCTTGTGTGTTTATCTTCAGAGAGCCTCGCATGGGGCAAACAGTGGCATGCTCCTCATGTTCTTGAAGATCACTGTGTCAATGGCCCTCGTTCAGTATGCTCAGAGTGGCGCTCTTTAAATACAGACACCAGCTGTTGAACGCATCAACATGAGCTCTCAGAAATAAGCGAACGCCAGCCCGAGTCCAACAGAAGCAAGAGTGAGTTATATCAAGGAAAACAGTGGATCATAACTTGGGAATGGATCACTATTAAAAAAACAATGATTTGATGGTGAAAATGCTGGTTTATTTGGTACGTTTATTACATTAGGTTATTACATTATTCATACTCATTCCCTCTATTTTCCACTGCATCATTAATCTTTTGTTTGTATGTGTGTGTGTGTGTGTGTACACCCTAATTCTAGGGTTCATGGTTGGAAGAACGAAATATTTATATTTTGGTGCATTAAGGATCATCTAAAAGCAAAACATAGAAGATTGAGAGTCCATATATTCACCATTAAGCGCATGTTTACACATTTCCTCATACCATTTTCTTTTGTTTTAATACTGAATATATTTATTTAACGCAGGTACAGAAATGCACACATTTGATCACAATTTATCAAAATATCAGCTGTGCTGCAAATCTGTTTTATTCATTCATCCATGCACATATTTGCACTCTCTGCCATTCACACACAGAGACAGACTCTAAAGCTATTTTCTCACAGGCTGCAAAAGCCCTCACACCTCTCAGCTCAGGTTGACATGGCAAAAAGATGTAGTTCAGCAGCTGCAGAGACAGACGGACACAGTCAACACTCACTGAATTGTAAATTGCATTGTTTGTATAGGTCACGGTGCAAAATATGAGGCAGAACTCATCACAGTGCAGCAGCGTAAGATTCAACAAGTGTCATGTTTTCTTCTCGTGTCCCTTGCCATACTTTTCATCCCCTTCGTGCCACAGACCCGGCATGGCCTTGTTTGGTCCTGGCAGGGTGTCTGGCAGAGGACAGTGAAGATCCTGGTAGCAGCATGGAGCTCTGTTGAAAGCCAGTCCAGCGTGATGGACAGCAGCAGATCCAGCTGCACTTGTCACTGGCTGTCAAGCCGGCTGTCTGAACTCGGGGACGAGAGGGGACAGGCGGGGTGGAGTGAGAACTGTGCACATGTGAATTTGTGTGTGTGTGAGTGTGTGTGGGGGTTGAGGTTGTACTGGAGGGCCACTGATTGGGATGTCAGAGCTACATAGAGGGTATCTGCATGGAGGAGAGGGAGAGAGAGAGAGAGAGACAAAGCGAGAGAGAGAGAGAGAGAGAGAGAGAGAGAGAGAGAGAGAGAGAGAGAGAGAGAGAGAGAGAGGGAGGGAGGGAGGGCTCAGTCAGCAGCAGCTGAACGAGTGAGCAGGTGTGACTGTATGTCTCAAAGGCCCACGGATCTCCAAGAGAGACACAATACAACTTTGGATTCATTTCCACTCCGTGCATTGATTTGTTTTGCGTCTTTTTATGGGGCTTTTGGTCCAAGGAAGCAATCGATGGTTGCCTTGGTGAAAATGTCAGTGCTCTCCTCCTTAACCAGCTGTCTCCACTTTGAAAGTAAGTTTCTTTTCCATCCATGCAAGTGCTCCATGCTGATGACTGTCTGTTTTTTGCCTCTTCCCCTTTCCCCTTCACATTACAGGTAGCAGAGTGCAAACAGTTGGCACAATGCCAGATTCACCTGCGGATGTGAAAACCCAGCCCAGGTCCACCCCACCCGCCATGCCTCCTCCACCTCCAGCTGTCAGCCAAGCAACAAATCGCAATGCTTCATTTACCCCAACTACCAGTAAATCAAGTAAGAGCCCAGGGTTTTCTATGATTATTTGTATGTAACTTGTAGAACCACCATGTCTAGCCACATGTAAGGCCTTACACAGAAAGATGACCTGTCTGTGGCGAGTTGTGTGATCAGAGGGTGGCGGTTAGGGTAAAACCAGGCAGGTTTTATGTGTGTGTTTAGTGAAAACAAGTTACCTGCAGCATGTGCCCACATAAAAGAAACAGCTAGACTTTTAAGGTAGCTGTAGATACCTGAGACGACATCTGCGCAACACTGCAAGGAAGGCATCCCCACTGTGTTGACACGGATATCTACGCACAGTCATTTGTAGGTCAAACCCCGTTTTGACATCCAAGCTCAAACTCTGCTAAATTGGGCCGACCAGATGCCCAGCATGCACGGTGGTTCCGGAGTTTACACTTTTACACTCAGTGATAAACAAAGGGAAACTCCTGCCCTTCAAGGCGTAATAATTGCTGATGTTTTGCATGAAAGTTGTCCTTCTCTCAACGTGTGCATGAACAATGGCTTCTTAAATTCAGAGGGATTTGAAATATTCGTTTCTTCTCCGTGCTGGTGAACAAGTGCTTAAGTCGCTTGAGTGTCAGGTGTGTGTCTCCAAGCATATACTGTGTCCCTGTCCCTTTTGGTCTAGAGAATGCCCTTTGCTTTTGAGTCAAGTGTCTTTGGGTGCGTGTGCAAAGGGCGGCTGTGGCGGTATATGTGTATCTGTGTTGTTTACCAGCTGGTTGAGGCGGCAGCAGCTAGAGCAACCATGCAATGTGTGTACACTACTTTCTTCCCTATATAGCAATGACAGGCCATGTTGTTTCACCTGTCGTGGCGGGCGGTCAGTAGCTCTCTCCTTGCAACCCTCTCTCTAAAACCAGAACACAAGTGCTGCCTGTTGCGATCACATGGTCCAGTCCATATGTGTTTAGACCCTTGACTGAGCAGTAACTATGGCTGGGAGGAACTACAGGAATGAGATTACTGCCCAAACCTCCTATTGTGTTCGAGTAGACCACACGCTGTTAAACACACTGTAAATGTCAATGTTATGTGTTGTGTACTGACACTAAATGCCTCATTTGATTTGCATATTGATAAAATTGTTATTAACTACATAGGACATGAATGTGTAGATAATTTAACAACAGTCGTGAAGGCAGTACAATCTGGTTTCAACTCCAATATGCTGCACATAGCTGTACTGAATGAAGTGATGGAGGATGTTGGAGTGTATATGTAAAATCTTTTTCAATGTTCATGCAAATTGTGTATGCGACTCGAAAAACAAATGGAAGGACAAAATTGGACATCTGAGCTCCCGGTAATTTGTGCCTGCATTATAGAGTTTATACGACTGATCTTATATGTGTGCTGCCTGCTGCTTCTATTCTGAACCATAAAGCTGCAAATCTACTCTCAGCTGGCGGACATGTGTAGGACCGGATTTAGCCACACACCTGCTATTGGAATAAAAGTAACACAGGCTTCAGGACTATTTTTGGCACCTCTTTAACAAGTTCCTCTTATAGTTGTGTCCAAGAGAGAGGGGACACTGCGAGGAGCAACGTGGAATAGATATGATATGGAGGGAGATTGGAGGGAGGGTCGGATAGTAACAGTTGGAAAACAGCTGACGTTGTGCATGTGCATGCACAGGCACACGCGTACAAAAGAAATGACAGGAAATTGCATGTTGGGGTCATTAAGTGCATGTTGTTCTGTGGCAGGGCTGTCAGATTTGACTTAAATACATGTTTTATTTGTGTTGTGGGTTATCTGTACTATGTATGGTGTTAAGGAGCTTCTGGCATCATCACACCCTCAGATCTGTCACATACCCCTCACACTTCAACAAAACAGCGGATTCATGTCATCCCTCCATTCTGTCTCTTGGCAGTGCTGAATGGGAGCAGTCACTCTCCTACATCGCTTAATGGTGCTCCATCCACTCCTAACGGCTTCAGTAATGGGCCGGCCATGTCCTCAACTGCCTCCCTTTCCAACCAGCAGCTCCCGCCAGCTTGCGGTGCCCGGCAGCTCTGCAAGTTGAAGCGCTTTCTGACCACACTGCAGCAGTTTGGCAACGACATATCGCCTGAGATCGGAGAGAGAGTGCGCAGCCTCGTGCTGGGGCTGGTGGTGAGTTCAGAAGAAAATTCTGAAAAGACGCCACTGAAAGAATGACAAGAGAATAAGGCGATAAGTAAATAAGCAACTCTTGTGCCTTTGCCCAGAACTCCACTCTCACCATCGAAGATTTTCACTCGAAACTCCACGAGGCCACCAACTTCCCTCTGAGACCATTCGTCATTCCCTTCCTGAAGGTAAGCCCTCACGCCCTTGAGTCATGTCAGCGAGCTTGAAATTGACAGCAGCTACACGTATCATCAGCATTCATCACTGCGTCTCCATATGCGTCTGGATGCGGTACCCATTCTGCAAATAGCTTTTCGATTGGAAACATACAGGTCTGCGCTGCATAGTGCTATGGAGAAAAGGCATGGCATATGTGAGTGTCCATTAAAAGTGGTTTGTGTGAATATGTCAGACCTCCTGGTGTGTGATGATCCCTCACATCTGGGACCTTACAGCATTGCCTGTGTTATATCAACCAGACAGGTTTGAGAGTTATTTGACAGTGATGACACACATGCAGAATCTCAAATACACACACACACACACACACACACACACACACACACACACAGTGTAGGTTATCAGCACACCCTGCAGAGAGAGAACCAGAGAGAGAGAAACATGGCAGAGGAAAGTGTCAAGGGACCTGTCTTATCTCATCCCGTCTCTTCATCTATCACTTTCTTTTCCGTTCTCTCTAATCATTCACTCTCACTCGCCTTATCTGTTGTTCAGTCACAATTTTCCACTCAAACGGTCTCTGCTTAACACTCTTCTCTACATTTACATCAGCAAGAAAAATCTATACCCTCCCTACTACGATTTATTTCTTTCCTAATGCAGAGATGTCTGTCTCACTTGTTTTTACCACTGAAGGCAAACCTCCCCCTGCTGCAGAGAGAGCTGCTCCACTGCGCCCGGTTGGCCAAGCAGACTCCAGCTCAGTATCTGGCCCAGCATGAGCAGCTTCTCCTGGACGCCAATGCCAGCTCACCGCTTGACTCCTCTGAGATTATGTTGGAGATGAATGAGCACGGCAAGAGGAGGACCCCTGACAGGTAACGGCTCCACATTAAAGCGCGCTCAGAAACAATCTCTAGCACATTCAATGAAGTGTGGAAAATGAATTCTGATTTATTTATTTTTTATTATAGGCATTGTTTCAAGGTAATAAAGTGCCAACAATAAGTGTAGTCTATAAATCCTTTGTGCTTGATGCCTGAACATCCATTATTCTGTGCCAGGCTTTATTTGGCAGGGACAGATGATAAATGCAATGAGAAAAGGAGAACATCTGAGAGGGGAACTCAGACAGAGCAGAGGGGGTGTAATACAGCAGTTCTCCCCAGCAAACCCTACGTATGAGTGCACTGGGGTTTTTTTGTCTATCATTTCGCCTCTGCTTCATTCAGTCACTACAAAGGCGGCATAAAAAAATTACCTGGCATTTCCTCTATTTTTTCCACTGTTGCCCTCCTCTATTTCTGGCAATGTATCCACAGTGCTTCATCACCTTCTTCACTCGTTCCCTTTCCAAGTGTCTGTGACCTGCTGCCTCCCAGCAGCTGCCCATATGTCAGGGATCTGTCCAGATGGTGATGTGCTGACCGCAATGCAGAGCACATCCTGAGTGGGGAGTTGGTGGGGATGGGTGTAGTTGAAGCCCAGTGTGCAATCCCACTTTAATCCCCACACCTCTGTCTCCAGACCTGGGGCTTATAATGTAGGCACAGACGTAAGGGGGGAGGGGTTAGGCTGGGCCAGGACCAGCTGTTCCTCTAATTTCTAGGGTATATATGCGATGTGTATTAGATAGATAGATAGATAGATAGATAGATAGATAGATAGATAGATAGATAGATAGATAGATAGATAGATAGATAGATAGATAGATAGATAGATGGATAGATGGATGGATGGATGGATGGATGGATGGATGGATGGATGGATGGATGGATGGATGGATGGATGGATGGTCATCCAACTAAACAGATTAACATCAACACTACCATTTAAACTATCCAGATGGCTGGAAAAAACAACCTCGTGCGAGCACACATGCGCACACACACACACACAGGCACACAGACTGACTTAAGCACACAGACACAAATGAGCGTCACCAAACATCTGCCAAACACACAGTATTCGGTCCATATTGCCCCTTAAGCCTGGGAGCAGGGTGGGAGGGAGAGCTGAGAAATACTTGCAATCTAAGAGTAGGCTGAGGGATATTCAGATTAGGAGCTTGAGATGCAGGGTGAACACTTGGACTTGTTCAATGCATATGGTGTACAGCTGTGCAAAAGCTTTGGAGAGCCGCTGCCATGCTGCAACTGAACAACAAGCAATTCTCAGCAGGGAGACATATGTGAGTTTCTTTGTTCACACCCACTATGGAGGAGCTGCAGAAATAACAAGAAAGACAGTGTTTAAACAGACTCTCATAAGTCAATTGTGCCGACTGAAGCAGCTGCAAAACATATCTAAATTTTAGTGTGTTTAAACTTCTGGTCACTAATCTCTCTAACATCTTTTACAGGACCAAAGACAGCTCAGAGAGAGACGGATTGCACCCGGAGCACCTAGCTAAGAGGCCCTGCACCATCAGCCCCAGCCAGCGTTTTAGCCCCAGCACGGGTCTTCCTGCTCACCCGCCTCCCAACGGCCTCCCCACACACCCTCCGAATGGACTGTCCCACCCTCCCAACCCTCAGATGGGACCTCAGCACTACCGCTTAGAAGACATGGCCCTTGCACACCAGTACAGAGACGCCTACAGACACAGTGAACGAGACAGACACCGGCAGACAGGTAGGATAACTGCACAACAATCTATCGGCCGTCAGTCCCCAGAGGATAGAACATGTGCTCATGCACAGGAAAGTGAGATATATGTAGAGAACAAAGGCCAGTTGTCTGTCTTGTGTGATAATCCTTCTGGCAGTGCATCTATATAAAGAACAAACCATACATGTCCATGTGTTACAACTGTGGCAACCATATATGCTGTCCTTCTGTGTTCCCAAAAGGAAAGGGTTGAATTACATGTGAACCTTGAGTATATAAAGCTATTTTTAAAAATTTGAAATCTACAGTATTGGGAACAAAAGCACAGAAATAACATTTTAATATTAAGGGATGTAAGTAGTGCGGAATGGGCCTCATCTCACTCTCATCAGGACAGGTGACATCAACCCCCTTCCACAATTAAAAATAATAACAGGTGACTTATGTTGGATGAATGTGCTCCTAGTGATGCAATCTCTACAATCTGTAACATATGGACTTCTGCTTTCTGAGCAGAATAAAGCCCTTAAAATGGGATTTAAAGTGAGAAAAACATTAAAAAAGTGGAAGAAATTGTGAGGTGAAGGCTCTGAATCAAAGATCTATTTGTGCTTCCTTCAGCAGTGCATGGAGCCCGCCAAGAGGAGGTGATTGACCACCGTCTCACGGATCGAGAGTGGGCAGAGGAATGGAAGCACCTTGATAATGTATGCATCGGCGTGGTAGATATGTGTTAAATGCCCCACTGCCCCATTTACAACCGGCAGAATTTCACAGAAATAAGGATGTTTGCAGGTTACAGACAACTTCCCTCCCGTCTGGGACACATCCTGAAGACAAGTGATTGTTGTTGTGTCAGTGTTTTAGTTAAAAACAAAATCCAAAATGAGACAGCACCTCTGTGTCTACCTGCCGGTCAGTGCCGTGAGGACAAAATCACGTCAATAGACATGTAGACGTGTATACCACAGACTCACACTGAAACAGAGCTCCAGATGGAGCTCGGGGCCCAGCAGAGAGCAGCTCCAGCTGGGGAGAGCAGCTGAGACAAGAGCTGCAGTCATGGAGAGAACCGGCCAGGCCTGGCCGCACGCCAAATTAGAAACACTTTGCTGAAATAAATATAGCGAACTCAGAGAGAGGAGGGAGGGGTTAGCAAAGCTGGGACAGAGAAGAGGGGCAAACAGTGAATGGAAATAATGTTATGGGTTGAATGTCGAAGATGTAAACTTATTTAATCGGCAGGCCTGGTGTGGAAACACAGGACACTGTTGGGGAGGAAAGTGACTGCAACAGAGTGGAGAAAGGAGAGGAAAAAAGAGAAATCTGTTGAGCTGGCAGAGATCAGACCAGAAGGGTAGAAAGGAATTGGCACATTTTTATCAGCAGCCCAGCTGTTACATTATCCTTGCTGTAGTGCTCTTTGACTGACTATAAATTTGCTGACAGGAATCAAACTGATTTTTGTCTGTGTTTTGTTTGGGATTTGATTTTTTTTTTTTTTGAGAGCTACATATGTCCAGATCAACCACTTTAACTGACAATCAACCTCGTCTGTTGCAGCTCTTGAACTGCATCATGGACATGGTAGAGAAGACGCGCCGCTCTCTGACAGTGCTGCGCCGCTGCCAGGAGGCCGACCGGGAGGAAATGAACCACTGGATCCGACGCTACAGCGACGTGGAAGAGATGAAAAAAGGTGGGAGCAACGGACTGCACTGCCTTCCTCCTTCTCCTCTTCCTCCTCCCTCTACTCACCACAGCTCCTCTTCCAACACAGCTAACAGCAGCGAGTCACTGCCCGTAGGAACGCCCTCGGCTGCCGAAAGGCAGACAGGCAGACAGACAGGTAGACAAACACTCACAGGGTATTTCTGGCAAACACTGACAGCAAGGTAGGGCCAGACAGAAACAGGCAGTTAGATCAAGAGCTCCAGCATGGGGGGCCTGGACCCCTGCTTTGTCCATTCTGAGCGTGTGCAATTACAGAACAAACACACACATGTTGTAGAGATGCAGATATATTTATATGTCGAGTATAGAGGTTAAGAAAGCAGCCGTTCCAAATGTTTTTGTATGTGAACGTTCATAAAACAATGGATTATTTGCACGTTTAAACAACTATTTGCAGTCTTACGCCTGCAGAAAGCTCATCGATTATTCTCTAGTCACGTCACACTCCTTTTCTGGCCAGAAATGGTTGAAAAAGGGCTTTATTTATGCCACAAGTGATGATGTTTAAGTGTGTGCATGTGTGTGCGTGAGATCGAGTCTCAGTATTTTGCCTGCTTGTGTGTTTCAGAGATCCACAGAGACTTCCTACACAGGCCTCCTTCGGGATACCTGCCAGAGGAAATCTGGAGGAAAGCTGGTAAGTGCAAAGTTCTCTTTATATTCTTCTTGAGTGTCCTAACAGACTAACAAAACACACAAACACAAGCACACCCGCCACAGCCAGTCTTCAAGGCCCCTGCCCCGGCTATAGAGACAAACAGAACAGAGGTGTTATTGCCACAAGGGTCCATCAGGGCAGAGGATTGGAGGCTTTCTGTGTCATTAAGGCTAAATGTCTGCCATCTGTCACCACTATGAAAGGCCACTGCAGTTAAACCAGCAGTGAAAATGCAGTCACCTGGCTCAAAGCAGGCCGCAGCAGTGCAGCTCGAGATTTATTGTCCTCCGGTTTTTAATTAAGATGGACTTTATTCATCCCCGTGGGGAAATTGAATAATGTGGTTTACTGCAAAATATCTCTGAAACTTTGGGCTCAGAATGGAGCCAGTGGATGGATGGTGGGAGTTTCATGCTTGCATGGGCATTCTCACACACTGCATGTAAGATAGAGCCAATCCCAGGAGTCATCTGGCTCTGCCCCGTTCCGCCCAGTATTGTTACTGTATATTACCATCATAATTCCCTGCAGAGGAAAAATGCTGCTGCTGTCGGCAAAATACTGCGCTGCATTTTCACCAGCGGGGTAAAAAAGGCTCTTTTAATTGCAGTTGTTTTTCATACAGGTACCACAAGCATCCCGCTCTCCCCAGCATTAAAGCACCTTCAAAACAGGCAGGGTGAGTAAAAATATCTCACTCACGAAGTCTCACCTCTGCTGTGTGTACGTGTTAGCGTCTGCTAGGTATCACGATCATGCTCTGGCACCTCTTCTTACAAATTATAACCACACATGTGAGGCTCTGATTCAGGTAGGGAAACTGCAGTGCTTTTGAAAAATAAGATCTTAAGAGTGAAAACGCGGACAGACGTAACGCACTTGCCAAATCCCTGCGGAATTAAAACATTAATATTGCTGCCCCCATGTTTTTCCATTAAGTGCTAATTGCCCCAGCATCTGCTATGCAGTCTTCTCGATAAGGATTAATTAAATTTGCAAACTAATCTTAGTGGTGCACGCATTAGGGCAGATAATCGAGGAGCTGGAGATAATGCAGATAGTGTTTGCAATGGAGAGATGAAAAACAAGAAGGAGGGATGTGACAGAGCGGGACTTAAAGGTAGAGATGAGATGAGGAGAAGCATTGGAACATATGTCTGAGCGTGACCGTCTGTGTGACGGGATTGACAGAATTCCAGCTTTTAAGAAGATGAGCTGCGAGTTGTGTACACGACCATGTACACGAGAGGAGTGGAAGCGTCGCCTGCATGTGGTCCAAAACAGCTGGAGTGGATCTGAAAGAAAAACTGACAGTTATTTATGGATTGAATCTGAAACACCTATGTGATAAAACTGGGAGCTATGGAAAAAAAAACAAAAGCACAGCATCGGCTGACCTACCTGCAGAGGTCTGTTTCTATGAAAGATGTATATATGGAAATATATGTCTGAATAAATGACAGAATAAAAGTATAGAATACTTAA
The DNA here is from genome assembly GCF_901000725.2 of Takifugu rubripes. Taxonomy (NCBI): domain Eukaryota; kingdom Metazoa; phylum Chordata; class Actinopteri; order Tetraodontiformes; family Tetraodontidae; genus Takifugu; species Takifugu rubripes. Next base: position 17,269,640 of record NC_042297.1, on the reverse strand, counting down.
TAATAATGAATATCATCAGGAAGGAAAGGACATAAGAAAGAGAATTTTTTAAAATCTATTAAAAGCAGCTAAACTAAGTGCTATCTAAGATGTTTACATGGTTGTGATATGAGAGGCTTCTACAGGTGTTGCGTATGTTGAGGTCAGTAGTGAGAGGTGGCACATTACAATCACTCCTGCCACTTACTGAGAAGAGAATATGGGAAGTTTCTATTTTTGCCTGCCATCTGGACAGGAGTCTATGCACCTGCCTGCTGTAAAAACACAGCCTCTTCACTCTTTCTGCTCCTGCTGGGAGAACACGTAGCCAGGGTGATAAAAAAAAAAAACTACTCCGCAGGAAGCTGAAAATTATTCATCTTATCCTAACAGTTTCTATTAAAGTTGTTTTAAACACCACGTTAATCCAGGATCTTGGATGGGGGGAAAAATAAAACAAAACAAGTAGGTGAAAAAAACATGTGCTCCAGAAATTATTGTGACCAGGCTTGATTCAATTAGTCGGGCTGGTTTTCTTATCTGGGAGTTTAAAATGATTTGACATCTGTTCGGCAACATGATGGATAAGAGAAGAACGATGGCGCTGACAGCGTGGGATTGTGGTCAAAGCACTAATGCTCCTTTCTTTCTCTCCCTTTGTGCCATCAGAGGAGGCGGTGAACGAGGTTAAGCGGCAGGCGATGTCGGAGCTACAGAAAGCCGTCTCGGACGCTGAGAGGAAGGCTCACGAGATGATCTCGGCAGAGCGCTCAAAAATGGAACGGGCCCTGGCCGAGGCGAAGAGGCAAGCCTCGGAGGATGCACTTACAATCATCAACCAGCAGGAGGACTCCAGCGAAGTGAGTACCTACCACAGACCCCTGCGGCCGCCCGTATTTTACCCCTCTCTCTTTAGACTCCTCTGCAGCACTCTCCCATGTCATCTATTACCCTTCACTTTGTTTCCTTTATCCTCCGAGTTATCTTCTGTAAGCAGCCGGCTGCTCTTGGTTTGGCATGGATGGCGGTGTTATGATTACTGTACAAGCAGTCCAGTTGTGTGTGTTCGTAAAAGAAGGGGGGGACACAGATGGCTGGAGCAGAGCACCAGACTCAGGCCATTATAGTGTAGTTGACCACCACCTGCTGGTAACACAAACCAGTGTGTGAAGCAAAACCTCCTAAAGGACTCACAGAGAAATTAAGATATTCTTAAAATCTTTCCCATAAGGACAGTTCCGATCCAGCAACAAATGATTTAGCTTGGAGCGATATGTAGGATATAATCCTGATTTATCCATAATTTTATTTCCATTCTATTTTTTTTTAAATATATGCGCAAACAGCCTGCCCTTAGCTTATTCTCTATCTTACAATTTAAAAATATTAGAGAAAATCCCCCTTTTTTTTGGGACAAAAAGAGACTTATTTTTTATCTCTCCCCACTGTCTCACCAGAGCTGCTGGAACTGCGGGAGGAAAGCCAGTGAGACGTGCAGCGGCTGCAACACAGCTCGTTACTGCGGCTCCTTCTGCCAGCACAAAGACTGGGAGAAGCACCACCACGTCTGCGGTCAGGGCCTGCAGGGGCTGCCGGGGGGCGGCGGCGTCCCCCTGGGCACCCCCTCCTCCTCGTCCTCCTCAAGCTCCCTGGCATCTTCCGGCGCGCCCCCCACTCACTCAGAGAGCACCCCTCCGGGACCCTTGTCCCTGGCAGTCCAGAGCAGCATCACGGGAGGGGCTGGCGGCGGCAGCGCCAGCGTCTCTGCCAGCCCGAAGGAGAGCAGTTCCAGCAGTGCCTCTCGCTCCACAACCCCAGCCACCCCCGCCCTACTGGACGCCACCTCACGCTGATGTCAGAGCCCCGCCCCTTTCCTGCATACTGATGTGACTGTGCCGATACTCTACATAAAACCAAACTGAAGAAGCTTCATCGCACACTGCTCCCCACTCCTCTACAGCAGTCCTCATGTCTTGTCCTGAGCTCCTCTGCAGTCTCTGTCCCTACCAGCTGATGATAGACCTTTCTTGGAGCTTGTTACCTTTATGCCCTTCCAGTAAATATTCTGTTGTAACTGCAGCCACAGAAGGATTCCGACCTAGTGTTCAGTGTCCTGGAAAGGGTTCCCTATCTCTGTGTTCTGTCACGGAAACATATCAGACGTGTGCTGTAAACATGAATGTGTGGCAAGCTTGTTAAACACTGTCCAAATAAGGACCAGTCAAGGTCTGCGGTAAAGCAACCTTAGGTCGGGAGGAAAATGATTAGCACTTGGAATTCCCTTTAATTTAGCACCAATGATCGATCAGTACCTGGCTCTAACACGTGCACTACCAGTCTGACCAGTTCAATGTGGCACTTCACGATCCCACAGTATTATACGGGGACAAGAAAGAAAGACAACAACCCTTTTTCCAAATAAACGTGGGAAGGGTCTGCCATTAATTCCTCAAAAACACAGCTTAGTATTTATTAAATGTTCTGGCTTTAAAGGAAAACAAAGAGAAGTCCAAATATACTAGATGATGATGGTGACGCTGATGACAACTATAATGATATGAAAGTAAAGTTTAAACTGCTAACTACCTTGCTAGCGAGCCAAGAAAAACTACACCGGACTCACCTCTCTGCACCATTGTGAACCCAAATGAATTCAAAGATGAAAAAAATAACACGATCCAAACCTTTGTAATACACTGCCAAAGTGAGTAAGTAAGCGATAAGGAGAAGCACTCATAACCAAATGCAAAGCAACATCACCTCCTCAGCAGACACGCCAGGCCCGAGAGGACCACGTTGTGGAGAAGCTGCAGCTAGCGGAGCGCGACGTTTCTGAAACTGTTCCTGCAGCTGCTCTCTGCAGTCTGGAAGAAGCTACAGCGATTCCCTCATCGATGGCCCAGACTAGTGAATATGGACGATGCTGTGAACTTGCTTGGACTTAAATGAAATGGATGGGAACCCTGCCACAGTGCGGTTTGTGAGTGTGTGTGCGCGTGTGCGTGTGTGTGACTGTAACAGAGGGGGAAAGGGGAAGGAAAGACTCAAAAGGAGACAAAGGAAAAAAGATACATGGCAGTTGTGCTGCCACACACCTGTGAAAATGCCCTGAGAAGGAACTGACAAGTGTGGGAAGGTGGCAAGTCCCTTTTACAGCTCCACAACAATTTTTTTGTCAAGGAATTGCTGTTACCTTTGCATTTATCATCACTTTTTTCCCAAAGCAACAGGCGGAAGAATCTCGTGAAGGGTGGCGTAGACTTGGTTCTCTCTCTACCTCCCCTGCCCGCTGACGGCCCTCCCACGCTCTTCCCTTACTACCTGACTCTAGTCCCCCCACCCTAACACCCCCCACCCCGCTGCACCCTCAGCCCACATCGAACAGAGCCTCACAGCAGTCACGTGGGAAGGGTACAAACCTGCTTGTAGATATTGTTCCTACTTTCAGATTCCAATAGTCTCTTGTCGCTGATGTCCATATGTGCTGCCCTTGTGTATATCCAGACAGAAGGACTTTGTTTTGGTTCTTTTAGTTTTGTTTCTTCCTTTTTCATTTCCTTTACGTTTGGGCTGAGCAGTAAAGTCAGAGCAAAGGACACTTGTCGATGAAAGGAAGCCCCGTATTTTGCTTGTTTGATTTGTTGTATCTATATTGATGAAATGAAACCCCTCTTGTAGAATATTTTGTATGGCTCGCATTGTAAGACAGTGAGAGGACAGAGGTGCAATATGAAGAGAATTCAGCTACTGAATGGAACCTCATCAACTGCCCATAGGGTGTCATATAATATAGATACATATAAATATATTTAAAAGTAACATCGGTAAGTTAATGTGAATGTACATAGTATTTAAAGAGGTCCAAAAATGTGTTTGCCAAATAACAGAAACCTTTTAAAAATTCAATGTCCAGAATATGATTTCTCTCACGCAAATTTCCGTCAAATCAAAGTGTCACGTGACCGCCAGTGAAGGAGACCGTTGGCATCAGAGGTAAAGCGGTGACATGAAAAGGAACTGACAGGGTGGATGCAATTAATCCTGTTTTTGTCAAAGTGGTGTTCAATCAGGCTTACGGCGAATTAAATGTCACCCCAGTTTACGTCCTGCAGGGAGGAACTCAACAGCAAACATTAACGAATCAATCAATATCTGAAGGGTTTAGTTCCCTGATTCATTCAGCTTTATTTTGATTATAATTTTTTAGTGCCGTGTTCATTTCCATCCTTTCCACATGAAGCTGGAGTCGCCCTCCGCCCTGGCCCACATGGTGTGTTTGAGGATGTGTGTGTGAGAGTGTTTGTGGTAAGAAAAATCTGTCGTTTCTTTGTTCATGGTGCCGGAAAAGCCATTGCTGTAGGATTTAGGATATCTCCTATACCAGTGTTAAGCTACAATGGATCTCTAATTGAATTTAAATGAATCCTCTAAAAATTTAAAAAAAAAAATAACAAAAAAAATTTAAATTATTTATTTATTAAGATGGAATTTGAGTGGGATAGTTCATAGGAATATTTAAACATCATCGTTTCAGCATTTTCCACGCGCACCTATTAAAAGAACGCTCTGGATTTACAGGAACGTCGGGAATAGCAACACAATTTGGTTGGCCTCAAACTTGGACCAAACTTTCCTCCTGCTATATTTTCTCTTTTTTTCCTAATGCAATTAAAATGGCGTAAGCTGCGAGGTACCCTGCGTCCGTGTGTAGCATTTCTGTATGTTCTGTATTTACCTTGGCATCTGCCTCGTTTGTGTCCTTTCTCTCCAAAACACCTAATTCCTCCACTGGCGCCGCCTCATCGTAACTCCTCTCGCACTAGCTACCTCCTGCGACCATACAGCTAACCACCAGGAGAGTTAACCTGGACTTCAGAAAAAGCTGGGCTCGCTGCAGACACGGAAAATGGCTCATTAAAGTGGGGGCGAGGGAATTCTGACACATCGAAAGGAACTGCCATCATGACGCGGAATAGCGACTATTGTCTCATTCCATAAATCAAGCTGACGGTGTTGCAATCCACCAACACAATAGAGTCAAACCTGCAGTTTACCCAAATGACAGAATCAAACATTACATTTGATGTCCAAAACCAATAAAAGCACAGACCAAAGTACTGCATTGCTATAGTGGGCTTTGACACATTGTGTTGACCAGGGAGGGCTTGAAGTTGGAGCTTCACAACAACCAAAGTGTATAAAATACACAGTCAACGAAGCAGCCGAGCTCCAAAAATGTAGAACTCTTACTCAAGCAATTGGAGTTGTTGTATCCAAACGGAACAGTGCTTCATTAAAAAGGAGAGGCTGGTCTGGGAAAAGCCCACTGATGGCTCTTTACAATTGCGACGCCTTGCAGAGATAAAATGAATGTGTGGTTTTTGTGTCTTTGCCTTTTGGTGGCAGCGTGTGTGTGTGTGCATGTGTGTGTTTTATAGGAGAAACTTTTTTCTTGTCTCTGTAAAAACTTGAAACCTTCAGAGCTTTAATGAAACATTCTGTAGTGGCAGATCACCTCACATTAAGTAGAAACAGCTTTGTGCAGTAATGCATCACGCCATCGTCCTCCTAACAGCTCCGCTGTGCCAATTCCTCTCAAATCCAATCGCTTTGCATGTGCCTCCGTGTCTGCACACGAGCCCCCGGATAAACGAAACAAAACCAAACACAATAGGCTTGTTACAAAACGACTAGAACGCAACCAAAACCTGCAGCTTTTCCTCTTCACCTTTCAGTCTCAGTGAAATTTAGATGCCATGTCCCAGCAGGAAGGAGTTTCATGGGGCACCAGAGCTTCAGAAGATGGAGTAAACTGTCCAGTTTGCTTTGACAAACCCCCATATGGACTGAAAATATGGCAAATGCATAAGGGCTCTGCTGTTGAGAGCGCCACCCAAGGGTCTCCGACATCAGCCACTTCTCCGTTCAACTATGTACATGATATGGGCAAAGCGCACGCTTACAAGTGACACATTTTTAGCAGGTTGGCATTTGTCTGTCCCTATCCTAAATGTTAACTCTTTCGATGACATTTCAAGGCTCATCTGATATGTCGGTGACACGTCCGTCCTGTGAAACAGGTGCTGAAGATTAGCTTAGGCAGAAAGCTAACGTGGCAAACAGTGGATCCAGCACTTGTTTCCCCTAAAAGCCATGGCTCAGGATGGTCCTGTTTTAACCTTTACATGGATTTGAAGGAAAAAAAAAAGGTTTATGGTTTTATATGTGTAGGGAAGCATTCTTTACTGTACTGTGCAATACATTACTTACAGAAAAAAGAAACTGTTTCTGTAGGAAAGGTTGGCGCTTTGAAGACTCTTCTCATTTTTGTTTTCGCTCCCTCTTCGAAAGGTCCTGTTGCCGTTTTTAGATGAAGTTAACTGTGCCAGAAGAATTAAACTCTGATTTGTATTTATTTCTTGCATGCTTTCCTTCCTGTTGCTAATACCGCTCTTTAACTGTTCGCTCTGTTGGATGTGTGAAGCTGTAAAACATTCTAATTCAGGTTATTGTCTGTGTTGAACAATGTAACTGTGTAATTAAAACATGAAACGAGTCTCCAGCTCCCTTACTGCCTGTTTTTGCACACACGAGACAAGAACAATCGATTCTTATAATCACTATCACAGAGTCCTGATGTACACTTGAGGAACCACATTATCTACTCTCGCTGAACAAAAAAGCAGTAATAGATATATTCTACTGTAGCTACTCATTACACTGCTATATCATCATTCTTATTATGCTCAGGATTCCTCATACTTTAACTGATATAATTAGCAACCCCTGATTTATATTTACCATAAAAACCCTATTATTTGTAAAAAAAATTCCTTAGTTTTATGCTTTTATTTTTTGATGAGGATCCACTGAACTCTTTTTGTCAGAATGGAAAATAAGTTAGACAGCACAAATGAGCAATAAAATACATGATTGAAAAAACCATATACATGCACAATAATCAAGGTTCATGAGTCAGGCTGTTGACAAATACCTCTGTTAGCTGAGTAATTACAGCTAACCCAGAGATGGCTTTGTGGATATTTCTTACTTCTCTGTATTTATTGAGGTCCTGGTGCACCTGCTGTGCTGCCTCTCTGCTCCTTCCCCCACCTCTTCCTGTAATCAGTTGGTGAGGGCAGATAAGCCGAATAATGTGCCTCACTGGTGATAACAATCAGACTCCAGTGTGAACATGCAAATGGACTCAAGACCAAATAGAAAGAAAAGATAATGGGGATGTTGATAATACATTTTTCAAACAGCACCACTTAGTGAATTGGGGATGATTTCTGAGGAAAATAGAAACTGAAAAAAGCCTAAAAGGACCAAATCCACAAAGGAATCGTTTCTTTTTTTTCAATTTCACGTGCAGATGCTCATTTTCCTCTAATTAGCATTATTATTAATATCTATTTCCACGGTATGTGTAAGGTGGGGTGGGCTGTGGGCGCGCGGAGTTCCCCCCGTGTTGTCACGCCCCTGGACAGTGGACGCCTTCCTTCAGCTGCGTCTCGCGTCCTCTCGCGCTGCTGTCAATCAAGCCCGCGCGCCCCGCTGTCAGTCCCAGGTGATATCTATTAGCGGACCTCCTATGCGTTCGGCTGCCGCCCTTGTGATCCATCAGCGTTTCCGCACCGCGCGACGCGGTTCTGTTCGCCGGTTTATCTGCAGGCTGCGGTCCGGGCGCGGAGAGGCCATGTTGGAGCTGTGAGCATGGCTGAAAACCATCTGGATTACGACTACCTGGAGGACGAGGCCATCGACGAGCATTTCGCCGAAGACCCGGTGGGTGTCGGCATGTCGTCTCCTTGCGGTGAACGCTGCCGTGTTGTTTGTTTGTTTGCGGGCTTTTGTGCGCGCGCCAGTTGCAGACGGTGGTCACTCTGCACGGAGGAGCGCGAGCCTAGCATAAACTGCGGGTTCGGGGTCGTGGCGCTGAAAACGGCGCAGATCGATGAGCCGAATCTGGTGCAACGCGCAGAGGGACGTGCTCACGAGGTGCACGCGGATCGCCGTGGAGGCACGACTTCCAATACGGGCAGGTTTAAATGTGACCGCTCCGATTCTCGGTGCAGTATTTGTTGAAATGAGAACACCTCTGGAGACCGTTGAGGTTGGGAGTGGAGAGATAAGTGGAAAAGGGATATTTGAAACACGATTCTGCCCTCATGTCGCCGGTGGCCAAAGGAAAATTGCCCCTCAACACTGAGGGGAATACTGCTAATCCAGATGAATCTCGAGTTTTGATGACACGGCAGCTTTTAACTTTTGCACAAAAATCCATACATGCAGTGATTAATCCGGGCTTTTCATTGTCTTTTCAATCAGTTGGAATAAAGATGGGTATTACTAGTTATATTACACAATGATAGAAGGCGTCTGGTAGAGAGACATCTCTCCAACTTCTTTAAAAATCTGATCTTTAACAATGAGGGAGGGAGAGGCTTTTGGTATTACCACAGCCTACCGCCAGGTGGCGTTTACACAACACTTTGATGCGATTGTGCCAGTCTGACTTCACATTTGTGTCCTCAGGAGCTAACAGCCATCAAGGCCAGGGTTCAGGAGCTCGAGATGGAGGAAGAGACGGAGCGGCTGAAGGAGGACGAGAGGTGCGACGCAGGGGAGATGCAGCTCATGACCTGCAGCCCTCGCCCCGGTGAGACAGCCCGGCCCGGCCATCGGTTGGTTGTTGCATCTGAATGCTCATTAAGTATTTTGAGAGGCCTCGGCAGCTTGTTCTGGGTCAGCTGGGTGGCGTTGGAGCCTGCAGGCAGGTGAGCGGTGGCCACGTCATCCATTTGGCCAACAGCTGCACTTCATGTGCTTCTTCACCGCCCAGTGTGAAAACAGCAGTGAGCCCCAGCATCGCCCTTGCTGCCCCTGGCAGGTTTTCATGCCCCCTCCATCTCAAATTTGAGCTTAAATAGCAGGGGAGCATACTACTGTTTTTTTTTTTATGCATTCTATCAGAAAAAAAATTATACAAGTAGTGAATGAAAGTGGTAAATATTCATTTTGTGTAGTGGCCCCCTGTGTGGATGGTGAATTCCTAAACCAGCTTCTCTGCTCCCACTGTAATGATGCTTCTTTTTTCTAGGACCTTTCTACAATATGACCCCCGAGGAGAGGATAGATGCCGACAACAGATCGGTCTATGTGGGAAATGTATGACTTTTTGGCTTTTCTTCATAGAAAAACGTCTCCCCATCTGAACACTTTTGAACCTCCCAAATCCAGGTAGACTACGGAGCCACTGCAGACGAGCTGGAGATCCACTTCAATGGCTGCGGGCCGGTAAATCGAGTGACCATTCTGTGTGATAGGTTTTCTGGACATCCTAAGGGGTGGGTTTAATGTCTCTTTAATGTCCCAAAGTCAATAACCAGTCCTTTGTTTTAGAGGTGTTGAGCTGTAGACTTCTCAGATTTCTATTATGTTCTGTTGTGTAATGAAGATATACTGACCTTCCGCGCTGACCTCTAATTATGTGATACTTAAACTGAAAGAACACAACTATATGGATATTGACTTTATTTCTTCTTTGCAGCTTTGCATACATCGAGTTCTCTGACCGAGACTCTGTGAATAGCGCTATTGGTTTGCATGAGACGCTGTTCAGAGGAAGAGTTCTCAAGGTGAGTTTTGTTGTTTAACAATATACAACTGGAACTTTTTGTACAATACTTCTGAGATGGAACACATGGATTAAACCCATTAAAGATGTGGATTTGGTTATTTCTCCGAAAGATTTAGTGGTGTTTGGTTTGCAGGTTTTGCCCAAGAGGACTAATCTGCCAGGCATCAGCACCACAGACAGGGGGGGACACAGAGGTGGCCACACCAGAGGCAGAGGTCGTGGTTTCCGTCCTCCTCGATACCAGAACAGCTCCCGAGGGAGGTTCCGGTACCAGTCCACCAGGCCTCAACATCAGACGCCCCACCCTTACTATGGAGGCCCCTCAGTGGGTAAGAGACAGTGGGGACACATGGATTACCACGAACAGATGCCAAAACGATACCCATGTCTTCTTCTCATCACGCCACCATCAGAGGAGTTGGGGGCAGGGTCCAGTGGACAGCACTACCCTCAACAGCGCTAGCGCTACTTGCAGCATGAGACGGAAGGAGAGAACTAATTTTAAATAAGTTTTATACTAAAATCGTTCAGGAGCGGGACACTCGGAGACGACTCTGCATTCATCCTACAGTGCTTCACGTGTGCGAGATGTAAAGTGAAGATGTTTCGTTGTGTTGCTGTGAATGCATGGGACAACCTTGAAATAGTGTAATTTCTCCCAGTTTCTTTCAATACTAATGTGAATGTATTGTTGCTGCTTGCACTCTTGTTTAAATCTTCTTTATAACTTAAGTTCTTTGCTATGTAAGTGAATAAATAAAACATTGACCCTGTGCTTCATTTGTGGTAAAATGACTAGTTTTATTTACATATGACAACACACAGAAGACAGGATGGCTGTACAGTGGGGACTTGGAAGAAAAAGCTATATGGATTTCAGCCTGCCTGTACCATCATTCCAGATACAATGCTGTCAAAGGCCCTGGAGGGGGGAAAATAACAATCAGTGTTGCAACAGAGGAGTAACAGTTCTTTGTAACTGGAATATAACTTACTTGGACTTAATGGTGTCCCCTGGGATGTGGAATGGGTTGCACATTACATCCGTGAAAGAGTTGTGCAATTTTCTGAACATCTGAAAATCAATTACAAAGCCTCACATTATACCAAATGAGAATGGCTGTGGTTCCTTCAACGTAAAAAGATCTAAGACCAACTTACACTTCTGATCTCATTATCCCGGAGTGATGTGTTTGAGGAGTCCACAACTATGACAAATTTCACCTTGGTGTTGGTTACAAAGCCATATCTAGTTAAGCAATTAAGGATATTCAGTCGCTGTTTTGAACAATAAATATTTGGCCTATTGTTTTGGAAGCTCCACAAGATCAAAACAATGCCTATGACGCAAAATATAGGCCCTCATCATTTTTCTTTTTCAAAAGGATGCACTTTGTAGTCTTCAGTGGGATAGAGCAGCCCCAGGTACAGCTCTCTCTGGTCTCCTATAGACTTGCCCGCTGAGGAGATCTTCTCCTCGACCACATCCAGAGAGGTGTGGACGGTGTAATGAAATTTCAACTCATTTTGAACGGGCACGCAGCGAATGTACAGTGGATAGTTCTACAGGGAAGAAACGAAGAGCACAGATATGCAATACACACCTTGCAACGGTGTCACGTTTGATAATCTATAACAAAACAGAAATAATACAAGGGAAAATGTGACAACAGCTTGCGTACACCAATGCTAACAACGTAGCCTTAGCATTGTTTGGGGTTTTCCACCTTCGGTGCATACTGTTGTAACAAAAAGGGATTTCCAAAAAGACGTCATAGTTTTAATTAAATGGCATAAACCCCGAATATCGATAGACACAAATAAATAACCAGTTGGTTTAAAATGATGAGAAATCATTACCTCTTTGGCAATAACTGCTATGCACACCGCCATGTTATGTTTCCGGCTGTCAGATGTAGTCACGTGATATGGTGCATTCAATTGCTGTTGGAAAAATTGTAATAATCGCTTCCTTGTTTATTCAGGAAGCATAAAACGCAACATCTAAAATCTGTCTTTAAAGCAATTTAACCATATTGTTGTCATAAAGTTAGTTGACGCTTTTCCATCGTTGTTTAAGACTTTCAGGCAGTTCTAAATTATGTTAGTAATTTTTAGTAAGGCGTCTTCTAACCCATCGTTCCAGGCTTGTTTTCCCACCCTCTTTTATAGATTTCACGAATATTTAAAACAAACACATTCGTGATCCTACAAATAAACTAAGTTTAGTTTAAATTTTCTTCAAAAGCCAAATTCATTTTGGCAAACACTCGGTACGCTGGTATGCGTAAATGATACGCAACTCTCGCGCGTCGGTAAACAAACCACTTCCTCCAACGTACAGCAGCTATTATGTACATTACTGGGCTGCCAGCAGAGAGTGATGGGGTTTGAAACTTTGATTCTTCTATGCACCATAACATGTTATTGCCTGGCACAAAAACCAGGAAATGTTTCATCTCCAAACATCATCATCATGCTCATGGACGACGTAAGTTCTCTTTTTTCATGTGACGCCGTGATTTTAAAGAGACTGGGCTTTCTTATCGTGGCCTCCGAACTTCTGTGAGCAAACCTTGGAGTGCGTCAACACCTGCACAGTTTCTGCCTCCTAACTTGAATTACCGTCTCCTTTTCTTATGCTCTTCAGATGGGTTGGGGAGATTTAGGAGCGTTTGGCCAGCCCTCTAAAGAGACCCCCAACTTGGATGCCATGGCTGCCCAGGGCATGCTGCTTCTTAATTTCTACACTGCCAATCCTCTGTGTTCACCCTGTATGTCTGGAAAATACAATAAGATTCTTACTAAGGGTTATTTTTATCTTCACTAAAGTATTTTTCGACTTGAGTTGGCTGAGCTATCACAACACTGCATATCAGAATAATCTTAGACATGTTTTGTGACATAAGGCGCCCACAAAGCACAATGCGTCGTGAGTAAAAATTTGATTCTTTGATTCTTTTTTTTTTAAACAACAGCCAGAGCTGCACTTCTGACTGGGAGACTGCCTGTGAGAAATGGTTTTTACACCACTAATGGTCATGCTAGAAATGGTATACATTGTTTTTGCATTTATCTCTTTTTTTTGTCTTGGCTATGTTCTGAATTAATGGAAGGTTTGAAACATTTAATACATTGTCTTATCTTCTAAAGCATACACTCCACAGGAAATAGTGGGAGGCATCTCTAAAGATGAAATTCTATTACCCCAGATGTTGAAGAAAAGGGGCTATTTCAACAAGATTGTTGGTAAATGGGGAGTATCTATCTATTGAGCGATCTACCTAACAACCTAGAGTCTAGATAAATAACACGTTATGATATTTGCTCATATTACTCACTGTCACACCTACTTTAAAGCATTTGGTCCTGGACTTTATTTCCCTAGTACATTGTTTTTAAAGCAAGAGCTGATTTGATTTTACCCTCTATATTTGCTCTGTGATGATGACTGGTTTGTTATTCGCACCGTCGTGCAGGCATCTGGGCCACAGACCCCAGTACCTGCCTCTGGAGCATGGATTCGATGAATGGTTCGGGGCACCAAACTGCCACTTTGGGCCCTACAACAACAGCGTCCGACCCAACATCCCCGTCTACCGCAACTCTTGGATGCTTGGCAGGTAGTGTCACACCTGAGTGCTAGATATACGTACCAGCAGATAGAAAGCTATAATCTATTAAAAGAAAAATCCACTGACTCAGAGGAATTTGTCTTGCTGCTGCACTTGATGATTTGAGTCTCTCCCCTCCTCTTCTTTCTCTGTACCAGCTGTGCTTGTGTATTCCATTTTCCGCCCATTTGTTTTCCCCAAAACAGCCATATGCGTATTCAGGGTCATTGGAATTGGCAGCCTGGCATGTTTCTCGCTTAGCTGTGGGTTTAATCAGCGCTGCATACCTGAGCCCTGGACAGATAAACACACACTGACAGACACACACATCTACACGCCCTCCAGAGACAGCAGGTTGTGTTGGCTGTATGCTGAGACACCTGGAGGAAGCGAAGCATAGGAAAGAAGGATGCCAGTCACTGCTTCCCTCCTCGCTGTGCCACGCTTCAGCAACGCCTCATAACAGTTCCCTCTGCTCATCTCAGCTGAGGTTTCCCTAAATACATCCTCCGACTAAAACACACTGAGAGGAAAACTTTCTTCCATGCTAGCCACAATCGATTTATGCACACATTTTTAATGAATATTTGACCTGAAACCTCAGACAAACTCTCTCATTTTCCAGGTACTATGAGGAGTTTAAAATTGACAAGAAGACCGGGGAGTCCAACCTCACACAAATGTACTTGCTGGTAGGTTGTTGCTCACCTGCTTCTGTTTCAGGTGTTAAAACTTGCCATCAGTAGCATATCGTGTGTAAGAAGTGGAGTGTTAATGTTAGCTAAAGCTTCTTGATTATCTCTGCTGCCTACGTCAGCCCACCCACTCTGTACCTAAAGGGATATATTTGAGAGGTATAATATGGCATCCGAAGATGAGGATGGATGCGTCAAGCACAGCTTAGTGAAGCTAATATTAGCATGGTTGATGTAGCTTATATCTCCTGCAGAATAAATCCTCACATTTCAGCTCTGCCTCATACCAAAGTTCATAAATTCCATCACCTGCTTCCTGTCTGTTAATCATAAAGTGGAATCGAAATTAAAGTAGTTTAAAGCAAAATTTGGATAAATTGCTGTTTTTATTGCAACTGTGTGTCGGTAAAACTTAGATGGCAGAAAATATGACACATTTAAGACTAAAATCCCCTGGTTTGTTTTTGTCTGTCCCACTGTAGGAAGGCCTCGACTTCATACAAAGTCAGGCAGAGGCCCAGAAACCGTTCTTCCTCTACTGGGCCCCTGATGCCACCCACGCCCCCGTATACGCCTCTAAAGACTTCTTGGGGAAGAGCCAACGTGGACGGTATTCAATCCATCGTTGAGGGACTGTTTTATTCTATAATTATTATATTTAAGTAGTGATTATCCATGTACTGCAGGTACGGCGATGCAGTGATGGAGCTCGACTACAGCGTCGGACAGATCCTGTTGTTGTTGCGCCGTCTGGGCATTGACAGCAATACCTTCGTCTTCTTTACATCAGACAACGGAGCTGCTTTAATGTCAGGCCCAAATGAGAGTATGTGCTCCCCTAGAATTCTTTAATGTCTCTGTTTGTGGTGTGTGTGTTTGTGTGTGTGTGTCTTCACTCACGCGCGTGTGTGCATGCGGTGCTTGGGATTTGGTGTTTTCACACTTGTACTCCCTCAGGTGGCAGCAACGGGCCGTTCCTGTGTGGGAAGGAGACCACGTTTGAAGGAGGCATGAGAGAACCTGCCATCGCCTGGTGGCCCGGACACATCCGGGAGGGCACGGTGAGAATGTCCCTTCCAAAGAGCACTGAGAAAAATCCTGGACCGACATTAGCGCAATCCCTATCCTTCTACCGAGAAATGAGATTAAAGAATTTGCCCTCTATTGTCGCTGGCTAATTTTCTAGCTATCAACAGGTACCAGGAGCTGAAACACTTTTCTGTAGGTTCAGAGTAAACAACTGGCTGTTTGGCTAATCTTCTCTCCGCTGTAATTGTTGCTTTTCCATTTCTTCGTGTATCATTTACCACTTTACACGTGCGAGCTCTTTTGTGGACGTAACGGGCTAATCTCAACTGTTCTTCTGTGGGGAGACTGAAGTCCACAAAAGGAAGATGATGAACAGTCCGATTGCGGCCGCGGCCCCCGCGGGAGTTCCTTTTTTCACAAAAATGCTGGAATTAATGCCCTAAACTCTCTTTCCCTCTCCCTACTTCATCATCATCCCACCAAATTTAACCCCCCACCCACGCCGTGAACCTCTAAGCCTGTGCGTTCTGCAAATGACTTTTAATTGTATTAGGGGCAGCTGTGACACAGGGCTGTGACGCAGAGAGATTTGGTGGAGGAGCGCGCGGAGGCTGCAGACGGCAGTAAGCCTTGCCCCTGGCTCATCTCACAGGGGTGTGCTGGGGCCTGATAGCGCAGCGGAGTAGCGAGGGAGAGGGGGATTGGGAGCGTCTTAGGCAGCTAATCTGTTTGTGTGTTTGCTGAGGTTGGATTGAGCTGTAATGAGGACTTCAGTATCTGAATATGCCAGGCGCTGGGGATAAAGGGACGGAGGGACGGCGGGGAGGGTGGAGGGAAGGAAGCGAGGAAGACGTGAAAGGGACGGCGGCTGGTGCAAAGAGGAAGAGTCAAGACGCGGGTGCCGCCACAGTGCCAGGAATGCTGGCACCTGTACCTTATTGTGAATCATATGATTTTCATATATATCAACACCTTCTTGATTGCATAAATGTGCGCAGTTTGTCGCATTATTAGGAAAAAAAGCGGCTTATACTTTGATTATCGCAGCATGATCATCAAAACACACTGATCCATCAAACCGCCATCAAGGAGTCAGAACTCCACAGGTAGTGTTGATTTCGTACTGAAGTATGTCTGAGTGTGTTGTTAAGGGCTTACCTGAGCATGCTGGGATAATAGAGGCATTTCCATCGTCAATAACACCGCACCTCCGAGCCTTTCATTTTAGATTTGATTGAAATGTGTCCATAACCAAAGAGCGACACAAATGATTTGACGCCAGGCAGTATTCCAGCACCTACGATTGTGTCTGTTGGCTTGGGTCTATGTGTGAAATATCGCAGTTTAGAGAAGTTAAAGAGGTTGAACAAAAACTTTGAATGCATCAGAACATCTACTCTGCAAGTATTAGACCCTCTGTGAAGCTACTTTGTTACCGCCACAACACTGATACTTAAGCCTATAGCTGTGTTGGTAGGGAGGATGAACCACTGATCTGTGCCTTTTAAGTCCTTTATCTCTCGTAGCAAAAAGCTGGAGATATGTAATTGTGCAGGCCCCAAAGTTTTTTTTTTTTTAAGAACTGTGGTTCTGTTTTTAAGACTACCGTGTGAGGTCAAACTCCAAGTTAAAACATTTTAAAAGCATAATGTATTTTTCAAGGTTATTTTCTCAATTTTTCCAAGGGTGCGGGAGCCTAATGGAATGAGAGGGGCATTTTCAGCATTCTCCTAGTGCCGGGAGGTGGGAAGGGGCGGTGGCCTTCAGAACAAAGATGGGAAGGTGGGTGGTGGGTGGGTGTCGGGCATCGCAATCCCCTTTTGTTGCATTTTATCAGACAGCAGACACACAGGGAGAGTGGCAGGGACAAGGACAGAAGGACTGCCTCCTCTGATAACCACCGTCACCACTCAGCACGGGCAGAGGCGAGAGAAAGTCGGTGGAAGGAGAGCGAGGCATTAACGGAGACTGATGACTCAGTCATAAAGCCAAGAACAAAAGGTGACATAATGAAGTTTGACAGGGACACTGAAAGGGAACGGAGTTAATAAAGTCGAGAAATAAAAGATGCATCCTCGCGAGAGGAACCCCACTATCAGGTCTGGAACGCGGGAGTTTCTGGTAATGAGCATTATTAGCAGCAGAATGTCAGGTTGTATCGCTCAGTCTTGTTTTCTATTTAATGGTTTGCGTGAGAGGGGTTTAAAAAAAAAAAAAAATGAGGTGAAGGAATAAATCTGTTAGAAAGAGTCTGGATGTGCGGATGGATCATGGAATGCGCTGCAAAGCCTTTTCTGCGGCTCGTTCTGTGGATACAGGGGAAGGGGGGGGGTAAAAAGATTCATTTCTGCGCCGAGGAGCTTGTGTGCATTAGTGTGTGCGTCCGCATCTGTATGTGTGCAGGCTGCCGATAGAAGCGCGGCGGCACACGGCGGTGCAGCTGCGCAGGCCTGATAGTGCTATCTGATTGTGAGCGTGCCTTCTCCCTCTAAGGCCCGCTCAGGAGAGAATGGAACGGAAGATCAAGGATGACAGCGAAAAAATGGCATTTTATCTGAAAATAGTTCAAAGTTTATAAATAAAATAAAGCTTTTTCACTGGGACTGGCAGAAGGAGATAAAACAGCCATTCGCTCTAGTTCCAGCCGCCTGTTTGCCGGGGCCTTGTCCTCTCCCTGCTTCCTCCCATCGTCGTCTTCTTCACCCTCCAAATAAAAACTTCTTCAAAAAGAGATGTTTGGAAGGCTTTTCTAATAAAACTCCATCGCCAAGGAGACGGCTGTAGCGCACCTCCTCCCTAGACTTGTCACCTGTAGCCTCACATCCGATCAGCCTGTAGTAACTGGGTTGTTATCTGGTTCAAAAAGACAGATCCTGCAAGTGTGGGCCGCTCAGATGCTCCATTCTGGACACTGAGCAGAATCACATGATTGACGTTTTTTGCTCCTCAATTTTCAGAACTGCAGTTTTTTGAAAACTCATTTTTCAGTGTTTCTTGTGCAGGTGAGCTTCCAGTTGGCAAACGTGATGGACCTGTTCACCACCAGTCTGGCTCTGGCAGGCATGAGCCCTCCTGATGACAGAACCATTGACGGAATGGACCTGACACCAGTCCTGCTGCATAACACTGTCCTGAACAGGTGAGTGCATGTGTGGTTCTAACACCGGGTAAAGAACTTCCTGAGGGGCCGGTGACTGACCAGAAGAACTATGCTCAGTCACTCTTTACTGGAAGGTTTTGGAGGCTTTTGCTGTGTGATAACTGGGGGCTTTGAGGATTTTTTTCCCCCTGTCACATGTCAACTTCATATTTAATGATTGCTAACTATATCTCTCCAAATCATTGAGAAGTGAGTGCATTAAACGGCATTTTTAGCTGCTGGTTATCTTTCCACGCCTGACTTTTTTCACTGAAACGACTGTTGCCATCAACTTTGTCGGCCTTTTTTGATTCTTGGTTTCCGCCATCCTGCTTCGTTAAGCCTGACCGGTATTTAGGAATAACGGTAGCAGCGTGATAATCAGCTCATGAAAACTTCTGATATTCTCTGTCTGCATTTGCCGAACAGGCCGATCTTCTATTACCGTGGGAACGAACTGATGGCCGTGAGGCTCGGCCAGTACAAAGCGCACTACTGGACCTGGAGCAACTCGTGGGAGGAGCTGAAGAAGGTGAGACCCATTCATGTTTCTCTTCTGATGTGCACCATTACACCCTCCCTCCCTGCTCTTCCTTCCGTCTAATCTCAGTCAAACACACAACCCCTGTCACTGTTGGTGTTATCGTGGAAAAAAGGGGCTCATCAGCTGACTGCTGGGTATATCAGAGTGTAATGAATATTAATGAAGAGCCCCCACGTCAGCAAACTTGCATCATTCATCAGCCAGCTCGCTTGTTTGTTTAAACTCCAGCAGAGTTCTTCTTCGTCTTCATTTCCATACCGACGTTCTTTAATCACAAAGAAAGGAAGATGGAAAGTACAAATATCTCTTAGTGTAATCACATCAGCACGCTGGTGATTAAATGTGCGAGGAAAATTGTTAAATGCGATGCAGAGGCAGGCCGGCGTTGCTCCTCCTCCCCCGCTCTTTTCGCCTGTAAAAACATGTCCTCCCGTCCTCCCTCCACGGCTCTGGCTTTCCCGCGACTCGGTTTGTTTTATGCCCCATCGGTCGCTTAAATTGCTCTCTCCTTCAGGGCCGCTGAATCAATAGCAGCCTCCTTTATCAACTCATGTGAACTGAAGTGGAACTTCACAAATAATGGCTTCTGATTGCCCGCGAGTCGCACATCGATTCGCGCGCGGATGTGGACGCGAGGGAGGCAGGGAGGGCGAGACGAGACATCACATGGGCGCGTCCTCGGTGTTTTTGATTGTGCTTTATGGAGCAACAGATGATGAACTGTGACCCAAGCGTGGCGTTATTTTATCAACCGTCCGGCTGATGCAGCCTGTAATAGTCGCTATAAGCATGAATAATGCAAGCAGATGCTTGTATGCAGTCAGACTGAGTTTTTCTTACCAGGTAATAAAGGCTTTTTTTCCCCAATTCCCTAGCATGTGTAATAAATGCAAGTATAAATCTAAACACGTTTAAACTGACAGGCTGTATAAAATTATCGGCAAAAAATGATGATGCCTTAAACGTGAATGTGAAGCACTTGTTCCAAACACTCATCAAAGCTGTTCGGAGCATCTTTGGCCATGAACAGAATGATGTGTGTCACATCGGTTTCAGGCTTCTGTTTCCGCTGTACGCACATCTGAAGTCAAACAACCCAAAAAAAATGTGCTCAAGCTGGTTGAATACTGGGGAAAAAGGGATATTATGTGGCCTGTAGAAATACCGGTAACTAAATAGAATGAACTTTGATAAATGAGGGTGGGTAGAGTCACCCTTCTGCTGCAGCTCAACCATGTAGAAAATAATGATTCTTTTCCTGTAAATAGACATTGTCAAACTCTCAAAAGGTTTTATTTGTGGATGGTTCGGTGGCCTTCAGCAGGACTGAAACCCTGTTGAATGTTTCACTGTGATTGAATGAAGCCTGAAGAATGGCTTGTTTTCCACATGCAGTGGGTTATTGACAAGTCGAAGTTGAATCCTGAAAAATCAATGCAGGTTCAGATTTAAAAAGAAAAAAATGCACCAACCGTGTTTAAACATGTTTTTTTTTCTCTGCTTGGATTTGAAGTAAGGAAGAATACACAAATATTTTCAACTGAAAATAGAACATTGACGTAAATTAACGCTGTA
Source organism: Takifugu rubripes (assembly GCF_901000725.2). NCBI lineage: Eukaryota > Metazoa > Chordata > Actinopteri > Tetraodontiformes > Tetraodontidae > Takifugu > Takifugu rubripes. Next base: position 17,249,422 of record NC_042297.1, on the reverse strand, counting down.
GTCGGCAGAATGAAGCGCTAAGTGATGATGTAGTTAGACCAGGTTTGATAAAGATAAAAATCTAAAACGTGCTGGACAGATCTTTAAAACTTTTACAAACTGTCCTGCAACTATCTCCATCACCCTCTTATTCTCCTCCCTCTGGACCAAAGTAGAGATATTCTCCCAAATCTTTAACGCTGCCTCTCCTGCTCCCGCCTTATCTTGTAACAGTGGCAGCTCTGCGGCCGCCTGAACGCAGCCTGGTTGTGTCCCAGGCATTAATGTCAGGGGAGATACGGCGTCCTCGCTGTTATGTCGCGGGTACCAGCGACGGAGCCGCTCAGATACACACAGCGGGCCTTTTCTGGCTGCGCTAGGATGACTTTTTATCTTTATTTCTAAGCTGTCGGCTTCTGCAGACACGACACGTTTGGATGAGAGGAGGCTCTGCAGGGCATGAGAGGAGCCCCCCCCCCCCCCACTCACTCTTCTATATGTACTCCGAGACGCTCCATCAAGTGAGCAGCGTCTTACAGATGAATGCTTTCTCAATCTTGGTTCTGCTCATCAAAAAAAAAGTGTCTGTGTGGTGGGAAAAGATCTCAAGGGGGATTTTGGTGTGAAGTTAGAGCGTCGTCACTGTCGGCTGCTTTGTGACGCAGCTGCAGAGGCTGCGTGAGGGAGCTGTTGGAGATCAACTCATTCCAGGAAGGCAAAAACCCAGCATTTGTTCTGACTCAAACAGAGTTTGTCTAACCCGAGTGAAATGTTTGCATCGCTGTTGTGAGAAAAAGGGGGGAAAACACTTGGATTTGGTCTGTTTCTGTGTCTTCCAGGGTATCAACTTTTGCCCGGGACAGGAGGTGCCAGACGTGACCACTCATGAGCAGAAGGAGCACACAATGGAGCCGCTCATCTTTCACCTGGGGCGTGACCCAGGGGAAAAATACCCCATCAGGTTAGCTCGCCGCCGCCGAGCGCTCGGAGATTAGAGCAAATGTTAGAAAAGAGAATTAAATGTGAGAGATCAATGACGATTCACCGGCATGAGAACGAGAGCGGCGGATTGATCAGCACAGCCAGATTGAACCTGATTACACCCTTCTCTGTGTGATTGTAAACAGCTCCTCACAGATTCCTATCTGCCCCCTCCCTTAACAGTTAAAATTGCAGGATAATTGGTTCAGGTCTAAATTAAGAGTGAGTGCTGTTTATTTTATTTTTTTTGACTGACTGAATCCCTGAGAAGATGAAGTTGCACTATAGGAGAGACTGACTGAAGCTGAGGAGCTTCACTACACAAGGAACCAAAGTCAGAGGAGCATCTTCTAGTTTTGTGCATTTTCATTGGCAATAATGCTGATTGCTTTGATGGGGAACTATTTTCTGCTATTGCTTTTTTTTGGATGTGGTTTTTTGTTTGGTTTTTTTCCCTCATCTCCCTCAGCCAGCTCGCTTGTTTTTTGCCCCAGCCTCATCACCTTTTTGCCTCTTGCTCAGTTTAAGAGTGAGATTGAATGATAAATCATTAATGCTGTTTTTCTGCGGGCCACCTTTTTAACATTAAACCCCATCAGAATCCAATCAGTATGCAGCCATGTGTTGTGCTGAGTAAGAAATACCCTGTCCTGTTGGGCTCTCTGACCTTAACCACCCCCCCCACGGTGACCTCTGTGTATCCACTCTCACCTGCTCTGTCTGTCACCACCATTTCTCCACCCCGCCTTGATCGGCTGGCACTCGGCATCCCTGCGCACACAAACGCGTGCGTTTGTGTCCGTGCGCTGCTCGGTCCCCCAGCTGGACCGACTGCCCGGCTGTCATTAATCTCTGTCTGCAGCTAAAGAGCCACTTAAGATGATGTAGGGCCCGTCTCTGCACATACCTCCATACTGTTGCAGCGCCTGATGCAGCCAAGAACGCACATGTTTATAATTCCTAATCCAGAACAGTCACTATGGAATAGTGTAGATTATTATTAGGGCAGTAGAAGGTTGAGGACGGATGGTAAAGTCTTAAATCTGTATGATATGGGTTGATCAGGTAGCTCACTAAAGATGATTTCTAATCTATTATTGCACAGTACAATGTCAAGAGTTATGGTGTGCGGTATTATGGCATTAATAGTTTTATGTTAATCTAGCTACTGTCTATCTGATATAGTGCTATAAAATAACACCACAGATGTTTGGGATGTAGACTTCAGCCCCTCGGGGATCTGAGATTAACACACCAGTTTCTTTTTTTACCCCCACCATCCACCTCAGCGTGTGTCCCAGGGGCACCTGGCCGTTCAGTGCGCGTCCCCAACCCCAAAGCACCGTAGGAAGCCCCCCAGCACGGGCCGGCCTCATCTGCTGCTGACACCGAGCTCCTGTGTCCCCAATCAATAGTCCTTACTGAAGTGCTCAATTTCCACCAGGGAGGAGACTGTGTGTGTGTGTGTGTGTGTGTGTGTGTGTGTGTGTGTGTGTGTGTGTGTTGGGGGGGTGTAGGCAGGACAGATGTATTTGATTGTCTCCTCAGTTATCCACCTTCTGCTGCTCTGTGTGCTCGCGCCTGTGTGTGTGTGTGTGTGTGTGTGTGTGTGTGTGTGTGTGTGTGTGTGTGTGTGTGTGTGTGTGTGTGTGTGTGTGTGTGTGTGAGAGAAAAAGAGCTCCACGAACAGTGTTATGAATCAGTAATCAGAGTGGTGACACACCTGAGCAATGCCCCCATCCCCCTTGGGTGCCATACATTATAAATCAAAAGACTTCATTTGCATACCGCCTGCTTATTATTCCAGAATTTGCCTCTCCACCAGCAGACTAAGGGTTATAATCATGATAATGAGCTCTGCTGACTGTGGGCTTTTTATTATTTGTTTGCAGAGGAGCGCAAACAAATAATATTGTTACTTTATGATTTAGGGTCCTGCACTGTAAGATTTACTGTCGAGTGAAAAACAATAGGAGCTTTCTGGCCGCGGGCTTTTGCTTTCTTTGGAGACTGGTGGGAAGAAACTTTAAACACTCGCTTTAACGCCGCCGCACCGGTCCAGGGATGCACTGCTCTGCTAGGAACACGAATGCGTCCACAACATGCTAACAGCAGTTGTGCTAAAAGGATCTGAACTGGAAATGAGGATATTCAATTTGGGGATGAACAAAGACTGCATGCTCTGAGCATGTCCCGTGTTCCCTCTGACATACCGACCTCTGATGTCACAACACCGCGCCGCGTGATGTCCATAGTCCAAGAGCATTTTTGAATCTTCTTTAGACTTAATTAAACTCAAATCCATCTGAAAGCTACAGTCTAAGGAACCGCTAAGTTTCCCTTTAATCATTTGCATAATCACTTATCACAAATAGATCACAGCAGTGATCTCTTGTTTTTGCCCCCTGCTGATTTCGATCAGTTTAATGTGAATGTTTTATTTTTAACCCAGGAGAGTAATTGGGATTTTGCCTATCAGCCGGGGTCAGAGCGAGCAGTTAGCTCATGACGAATGCGGTGCTTCGGGAGAGAGACTAATTGCAGCCGGCGCACTACCAGTCGAGTAATTGTGGGGCAAAGTAAAGAGTGAGACTATCAAGAAAAGGAGCAGGTGCTGGCTGATGGAGGAAGCCTTGCTGCCCTGTGGGAGATCAATGGAGGGTGGGGGTAGGTGTGAGCTGGACAGGGCCTGGGGTTATTACTCTAATTGACACTTCACCTCACACACATGCACATGGTCCCCGGGGGCCAATCAGAGGGCTGGGTCTGCATCGGAGGGAGGATGGAAGGCTGGCACAGGTGCTGCTGGCGAGCGTATCAGGGGTGTAATTGCACTGCTGATATTTGTCCTTCCGTGTGTCACGCCACCAGCCGAACACTCCCCCCCCCCCCGTACACACACACACACGCAGATGTGTGCACACACAGCCCATTAACCCTACAGGTCCTATTGAGAGGAGCGTTCCTTTGAAAGCCTTCAGGGCCTCTGTGTTTTACACACTGAATATAATAATGCACAGAGGTGCTGCTGCTCGCCGCCGTCCAGCCGCAGTAATTGAGAGACAGGGGATGAGGACAGAGGACAGAGGGTAACACGGCTCACCGCGCTCTCCCAGAGGACGCTCAGGTGGACTCAAGAACGTGTCTGTTTTCCCCGCAACATTACCAAAGACACATTAAGGAGCATCTGTGTACATCTGTGGTAATTTGTGTGTGAGACTGTGCAAGGCGATTATGCTGCTTATTACCATGAATGTATAATATCAACTTTAATCCTTGACAGGCTTTCAGACTGTCCAGAGTTTTACTAAGGGAAGCTGACTGGGTGCATTGTCTGCTCTCAGTGTTTTAGCCAAAGAGTACCAGGACGTGCTCAGCTGGATCTCACCTGTCGTGGAGGAGCACAGGTCCACTCTGGTGGCCGGTATCCCTCAGCTCAATATGTGCGACGTGGCTGTGATGGTAAGCTTTACTGGTTTATTGCAACTGTTTTGCCCAAGTCCATGGAGCGAGAGCAGGATCCGCGTGTTTGGTTTCTGGCTGGGAGCCTGCAAAGCCAGCCAGCATCGCTTTGCTCCATCTGTTGTCTTCATCACACGTTCTTCTCAGTTTAAAGCAGTTGATACTCTCGCGTTTCCGTCTCACTTCTACTCGCTCTATAAACATTGGACATCATAGAGTCACCTTTGGCATTCTTATTTAACAGTTATAAATATAAATAAGACACGCGTGGTCTTTGTTATTTTTGTAGCGCCTCTGTAAATTAATATGTTGTCTAACATCGCCCTCTTGTGGAGGGAGAGGTAAAGGCAGTTTGAATCACTCAATATAACAATCTGAGGTTACACTGACATCGGTCTCTCTTTTTGTGTCTCACACATACGCATTCGCAGTTGGGAAGATGGGGAGAGTCTATGGCTGTTTATTTTATAAAAGCTGATTTGTCATCGCTGCTTATTTTTATCTTTTTGTTGCAGAACTGGGCCCCGGCAGGCTGTGAAATGTTTGGCAAGTGTTTGAAAGTCCCCAGTTCTCAGCCCTCAAAGTGTGACTGGCCACATTAAGAACCAAAACAAAGCATGAAGATGCCTTTTTATTTATTCCCTTTTTTATTTTAAGCATTTAAAAAAGGAACAAACCCTAATAAAAGTGTTTTACATTACTTGTTGTCTGACAGTGTTGTGTGTATAGTGTATTCTGCACGCTGGTTTGAGGAGAGTGCTTGTGTAAAAACATTGCACATAAAACTTGCAAACAGTCATTTCCGAAGCAGATAAAAGGAAGCTGCTTGGTTCAGGAAACAGCCAGTGGGTTGCTTCTTGAAAGTAAATCACTCCATCATGTCAGAGGGTCAATATGGAGGTCTGCTTGCAGACTTGGACGTGTCTTTTTTCAAATCCAAGAGGGGGCTCCTAAAAGTGTCCCAGCTGGTGAGTATTGACAGCATCATGAGTTTGCCATTTTTATTTAAACTGTGGGACAAAGAGGCAGTGATATGAAATGTCACACATTCCCTGGATGCTCCTAATATCAAAACTAGCTTTTTTCATTTTAGCTAAAATAATATCAAGAGAGAAAGAAGCTAAATGCCTACAAACAACTGAAACTGGGACTTGTGAAACTGAGGTGATGCGAAACACAAGTGGAAGCTTAGTTCCTTTTTCTTTAAACTGGATTTGACGTGGTAGAAATCAGGTGTCAAAGGACCAATTCAAATAAAACAGTAGCAGATGTTGGTCACCATGGTAACAGTGGGCAGGCTGGATTCAATATTATTTGTTTAGGTGAACTACACTTTTAAAGATGTGGCTTTACTCTCTCTCTCTCTCTGTGTGTGTGTGTGTGTGTGTGTGTGCGCGCGCTCTTTATTAGGGGACCCTGTTTGTGGCCCTGGTATGTTTTGCTGTGACAGTTAAAGCCACATACGTGGCGGCCACAGGGTTGGAGTTTCTCGTCACGGCTCTCATGGTCCTTTTCTACATCCTGAAGCTCAACAAGACCATCACCTTCTTCTTCTGGCCCCTGGTTGTGAGTGAAGCTGTCTGACAACCTCTTTGGCAACATTAACCACACACCCCCTTGTCACTCCTCCTTCTTTTTCCTCCCCCAGGATGTCTGCAACTCCGTCTTTGCAGCCATCTACTTCTGCATTCTGAGTCTGATGGTTCTGTCCACGCAGAGGGTTGTAGGCGCATTACTTGGAGGGGTCAGAGACCTTTGACACGCTACACTGTGCAACATTCACAGTTCCCCCCTAGAGTTGCAGTGCAGCATTGTAAAGTTTTGGTTTTTGAAATCTGTTTGCAGATCCTGGGTCTTGTGGTGGTCGGGCTACTGTGTGCAGACGGCTTCCTGCTCTTCAAGAACATCACACTGAACCAGTCGAGCAGCGAAACCAGGAATCCAGATTTAACCAACCAGCCAAGTTACAACAGTCAAGATGTGACCAACCAGCCCACTTACAACAGTCAGGATTTGACCAACCAGCCAGGTTACAACAATCAGGATTTGACCAACCAGCCAGGTTACAACAGTCAGGATTTGACCAACCAGCCAGGTTACTACAGTCAGGATTTGACCAACCAGCCAGGTTACAACAGTCAGGATTTGACCAACCAGCCCACTTACAACAGTCAGGATTTGACCAACCAGCCAGGTTACAACAGTCAGGATTTGACCAACCAGCCAGGTTACAACAGTCAGGATTTAACCAACCAGCCAGGTTACAACAGTCAGGATTTGACCAACCAGCCAGGTTACAACAGTCAGGATTTAACCAACCAGCCAGGTTACAACAGTCAGGATTTGACCAACCAGCCCACTTACAACAGTCAAGATGTAATCGATGAATAATCGAATTAGTTACTGAGTGATTCGCTCCCTTTTCCTGCGCAATCCTAATAAATGAGCTTTTACTTTTGTTGCAACTATGGTCACATTTTTAAAAACAACAACAACAACAAAACGCTCGTTGAAGAGCCACAGGGATAATGTGTCGATTATGTTTGTTTCTTGTGCTTTTGTGTCGTTTTTGTGTCTCGGGTTCGGAGGAGGCGCGACTTTCTACACAAGACAGATGTTGCGCTTTTTTCCCTGTTCTGCGCGTTTCCGCGCTGTCATCATTGTTTCCGCTTCCACCTCGTAGAAGAAGCCTCACGCCCCCACATCATTTTTTTTTCTTTTGCTTTGTTTGGTCGTGAAACCGTTACTTTCCCCCCCTCCGCGTTCTCCGCTGTTTCATTAAACCGTCTTTTTTCCGCCACCATGGGGGACATTGAGGCATCCGACTCCAATCGGCCGCGCCAGACTGTCTTGCTCTCCGTTCTTCCAAGCAAAGAGTTCGCAACCTCCAGGAAAGGCATGCTGCTCATCGCAGAAGTGGTAAGAAACCAGAGGAATCCCTCGTGGAACAGATGAAGCCGTTGCTTCCCCCTAACCTCTCCAAAGTTTGCGCGCTTTATGCGCTTTTGGATACTCCAACCTTCAACTTTTTGTGTTTTTCCTCCACATTGTCCCCGACTAATCTGAATATAGGTCAGACTTTTGCCACCACAAGGTTTCCATTAGGCAAGGGAGGAGCGTTTATGATGTATAGTAAGATGATGTGGTTTTGAAAGTATGTAACTACAGGCTTGATTACAGAGCACGGAGAGAGTGCATGCGACAGTAGGACACACTCTAAACACTTATAGCCACTTGCAATGTCATCTTTTTCCACATACATGTAGATTTATGCAGCAGCAGCAGCTCTGGGGTGCAGGACCAGTGTGCATGTCTTATATGGAGAATCATCTGTGCAGGAAGTGTGTGAAGAATGCAATCACATGTGTGCCATGAGGCGTTCGCTTAAGGTCAGACTGTGGGAGCATTCAGCTCCCCCACAGTGACATCTTTAACTCTGCTTGTAGACCAGAGCCTGGAGCAGAGCTCAGCAGTCCCTCGTGCACACAGAATCACCTCTTTACTGCCTTGAACCGAGACTCCGGCCTGGGGCTCAAATGCCTTTGTGGGATGAACCAGTAACAATCCAGCAGCTCAACTCTGACGTGCACATCTGGATTTAAAAGCCCACATTGGTTGAGGTTTAAGGCCATTTGGGAAGGCTGCAAGTTGTAGAGTCACAAACTAGAAGTGAAGAAGTGATTCCAGCTCCACAATCCCCACTGCTGGTCTCATCAGGCTCTTTATATCAACCTAGAGACAAGATGCATCGCAACACATAACTCCGTTCCTTCTGAGGGGAACTCCCCTCCAAGTGTGTGTGTGTGTGTGTGTGTGTGTGTGTGTGTGTGTGTGTGTGTGTGTGTGTGGTGAGTCTGAGGTAATGTCATGCCAACAGTTGTGGGCTGTGGTGCAACTGGTGGTTTTTTTCAGCTTATTTGTCAGGTTATTTATTATAAAGGCTCAAATGTGAGCATCCATAATAACATTATAGAGTAAATGAAGTTACAATAATGTCAATTCAGTTTAATTAAAATCATTCTATTTGCATAAATGACATATACAGGTCGCTACACAACTTTTTTAGTAGTAATAGCCATTCTGGCCAAGTGAAATAGTCATCATTTATAAGTTATGTTATGTGTGTGTGTGTGTGTGTGTGTGTGTGCGCAGGCCGTTTGTGGTTACACTGTAGATGTTTCTGTCAGATTTCTGGCCTCTTTCTCCTGTTGTGTCGTGCCTGAGCCCTGCAGTTACTAACTTCACCATTCCGGACGGTGTTAGTCACACAGATCCTGCTGACTGTGCGCCCTCACTGCGTCGCACTTTCCCTTTTGTCCTTTTTGTTTCCCCTAGTTGTCGGACTACAATCAGTCAAAAGGGAACCAAACTTGATGCTGAAAGCAAAGATTCAGACAAGAAGACGTTACGAAGAGCTGCTGCTGCTGCTGCTGCCGCATGTGAATTTAACTTTTTCTCTTTCTTTTAGGCTGCACATGAGCTTAAATGTTGTTTACAGGACACACACACACACGCTGAAGGAAACACTACCATCGCCGCACACATTTGACCTCACACACGCTACCTGGCAACAGCCAATCAGCAGTGCCCAAATAGCCCAAAACCCCCCAACAAAACTCTGTTGTGTTCGGGTAAAGGCTGTTTATGTGTGTGTGTGAGTCCAACAACAGAGGGATCATTACTGCACGCCTGCTGACGTCCACGCACAGCGTGACTGGATTCAGAGACCCAGCTGCCTTTTGCCTTGAAATCATGAACAATGTTGCAAAAATGAAAATGCATCCCCCCCCTACCCCCAGAGCGTGCGCTGTGGTGCAGGACAGCGTGTTTTTCGTGGAAATCCCAGGCTTTATTTTCCATAAACAGTCTGCAGATCTCTGACAGGAAGCTGCTCACTTGCAGGATTTTTAAAGAACAGCAGATGCAGCAGGTTTGGGTTCAGTCAGGGGGGAGTTCCAGTCAGACTTGAACGAGGAGGTGGCCGTGCCCGTTTCTGAGGTCACAGGGTCTGAGCCTGGTTTTAGGCTCTATCTCGCATTCAGAGCTCAGATCCGCGCCGCTTTGGCTCATTTTAACGTCCCGTTTCGGTCTGCGGGTTTATGTCTTCTGGATGTTTCTGCTGGAATGTTTGAGCGAGAGGGGTTCAGCGTTGCAGTCTACAAGCCTGTGGAGATAAACATTATCTTTTTACAGCTGGGTCTGCTTACAGGACGTGAGCCCGGAGCTGTAACTCAGTCCCAATCGCAGCTCTGGGGCAGAGAAAGCTGACCTCAGTGGGAGAAGATGCTGTTTCCCCTTCCTCTTGACGAAACCCTTCCCCTCACCCCCGCAGGTCCTGTCGTTTGTGTCGTTCATCTGCTTCGCGGCGTCCACCGCGGCCGCTTTCGTGACGGTCCCTCTGCTGGAATTCCTGGGGGCGCTCTTCTTGCTCTTCGCCTACTCCATGAAATTCAACGAGCGGTTCAAGGGCTTCCTCTGGCCTCTTATGGTGAGGAGAGCTTTGTGTTGGGAAACGCTTCAACGGTGGACGAGCGCACAACTAAACTTTATTCACATGTACTTTCCCAGGATTTTCTGAGATGCGTGACTGCCTCCATCATCTATTTCATCGTGTCCATCATGGCCGTGTCCAGATACGTCGACGGCTCCTCCAAGGCCGCTGGGGTAGATTTATCCTCGTGATTCCCATCTCGACCGCTTCGTTTCTGTGCCGCCCTGACGCCAGCCCTCCTTGTTTCCGCAGATATTTGGTTTCATCGCCACCATCGCGTTCGCTTTAGACTTTTATCTCATCTTCAACGAGCTGGCCACTTTCCTGAAGGACGGAGGACAAACTGAGGCTGAGCCATCACGGCAGCGAGGTAACGCCACAAACCAGCGCGTGCAGCGTGATGGGGGGGTCAGCCGCAACATTGATGGATGTGACATTAGCATGTCCCACAGACGCCCGCTTTCTGTCCTGATTGGTCAGAGCAGATTGATCACATGACAGTTCAATATAGGGTCTGATTGGTGGATAAGGTGAGGCTGGATATTATGGGTGTATATCAGATACAGTAAACTTCCACACAATATAAAGTGGATTTAGCACTTTCACCACTGACCCATCTATGCGGCAACACAAAGCTGTACTATCGTGCCCACATGGATGTTTTGTTCTAACGTCACTTCTTTTTTTTTCCAGATGATTTTTCAGACTCGGATTCTGACTGAGACCACGTGGATCCATTGTGACTCGAGTGAATCAACTGGTGCAACAATCTGCGTCCGCTGGGCTGCAGAGATACTTGTTTCTGACTATTTAAACGGCAGCCTTGTCTCACTCGATTGCTGTATTTTTTTTGTGCACCTCTGTTTTGTTTTTGAAATGCAGAAATGCAGACCTTTTTGTCTGCAAAAACTGAAAAGTACAGACGTGTTGACCTTCTCAGGACAAGTTGAAAGCCAATTTCTCCTGTTATGTTCATTTGCCACACCTGAAAGTTTTGGGACAACATGATTTATGATACTGAATTGAACATAAAGCTGTGAAATTTACTGGGAGCAAATGCCACAATCTGAAAAAAAATGATTAATTGAGTTCTGGTTGTGCCCTGTGGCTCCTTCACAGACATCAAAACACAACACTACTTCTGAAATTGCAATGAATTCATCTGTACAGAGTTCTGAGCAGCTTTACTATAATAGTGTACAGTATATAGAAGAGTTGAATGATTGGAGGTCGGCTGGATTCAACCTCCATCCCATTATCCTGTGTGCTTTTGGGAATATTTGCTTTTAGGGTATTGATTCATCAATGATGTACTATGATCAATACAATGTACGTAAAATACAGTCGTTTATGGGTTGAATTAAAATACTTAATCTCCAGTCTGCTTGCTGTGTATTGGTGCATTGAAGCCATTTCTTATTTTGATAAATGCTAAATTCCATTTGACCTCTTAACTGTTGCATTGTCAGTCCTGCCACTGGTGACACAGTGGAAGCACTTGAACGCCACACCGACTGTTTATGCCGTACATTCTGCACTTTGTCAGCACTCGGTACCTTTTTGTGACTTTCCTTAATAAACAAATCTTACTTAAAAGTGATAAATTGCAGCTTTCTATGCATATGCAGGTTAAATGTAGCTCAAACTGGTTGTAGGTTAACGATATCCAAATCATTTTATTGAGACTGTCATTATAAACTGACAGGAAGCCATTTGTCATTGTTTTAAATACACACAAATTAAACATCTCACCCATCACTTCATCCAAACAGTAAGACTGATTGGGTTCAATATTAATAACCCATCCGGAAATTGGTAATATAATGCATCATAGAAAAAGAACTATAAAGAGCTCGAATAGAGAAAATGAACTACGAGACTGTGCCGATTGTGCTGCAATGTTTGCTGTACAAATGTTTAAGTGGAGATTTGTACAAGTCCCTCAACATAAGTGACAGAAGAACAAATATGATTGTCTATCCACACAACTACTTTACAGTTTACAGATTAGAATTACAGTTTAATCTGGTGTCTGTTAAAATGAGTAAAATATTCATTCGTCATCTGCATTTAGTCTACAAACTTCTAAAGATTACGTCAAACCCTCGAAGCAACAACGGCTGCATTACAGACAAAACACCAGCAGGCGGCGCCAGAGAAAAGAGAAAGACCCCGAAGAAGTGACGAATTCAACACATTCAATACATTAATGCAGAAAAGAATTAGTACAAAAACAAGCAACATCAAACATTTTAAGATTGAACTACCAACACTGGCCGAGCAGAAAAACTGGGAGGATTTTTCACTTTGTTGGGAGTTAAAAGCTGCAGCAGTGTGAGATTCCACTGGGAATGAAGTGTGCAATTAATTACTGTAGATACATTTACTAACACGGTATAAACTGTTAAGATCACAAACTGTAGAGTATTTTCACCAAAACCACTCTCCCCCCTCATTTATTTGTCAACATCCTCTATAGTTAACTTCCTATTTTAATTACAATCAGAGTTTAGTTTTGTGATTTATGTTCAAATAGTGGATCTGTATTTGTGCTGAGCCTAAAGCTGCCAGGATCAGTCTATGGAAAACCCCCCAAACAATATCCCTATAGGGATAAGAAAATCAATTGTCTTCGAAATATCAAATATTTTCCAAGGCTGTATTGCTTGTGACAAAATGTCTGTATCAATAATGACAGCAGCCACACTGATGTGAAGCTTTGGATGTTTCACCATTAAATTTGAGCTTTGAGTTGATGGCAAATTCCATTAGAATGATAGTAATGTATCTGTCGTATATTACCTGAAGGGTGGTCAATGTGCAAAAGAAGATCCAATCATCCCACATCAGGCAACTATTTACAGAACTTCAGGAAAATTTCATGAATTTGGAATCATTTAAATAAGTCAGCGTCACCTTTGTCTAAGAGTGGCTGGATGAGTGCTTCTGCAGCCGACTGTGTTTCTATTATTTAATGATCTATCTTCATTGAAACAATAAATTTAGATCTGTATCAATGCCAGTGAAGACAGTCCAGCCCCATGCACAGAAAATGTCTGGTCTTTCCAAGGGAATATCTCAGGCTTTGGTACCATCTACTGCATGTTGCTTCACCTGTTTGTGGCCACAGAGGTGAGAAATAAGCTACACAGACGTTAACCTTCTGTTCAAATGACATCTTTCACAGTGAATCATGGAACTCTCTATAAAAAAAACAAAGAACCAAACATTTGAAGTCTTCCGTCACGCTCAAAAGCAAAACGCAAATGTCCTCATTGCTTCTCAAGCCCTTCGCTTTGGGGACGTTTTAGTCGAGCGAGTCGGTGCGAGGCAAAGTCCTCCGCTGGGATGAGCTTAAATATTTGGTGGCTGGAGAGACGGAGAGCACAGCGGGGGTGAGGAGATCAGAGGTCCGTAGCTGCCCGCGCTGCCGCCTTCCCTCAGTTTGTCTGATTGGCGGCCGGCACTCATACAAGCTCCGGTCTTGCCTCCATCTCGCCACGAGACGCCGTGCGTGCTCTGATGTACTCGTTGGACTGAGTCGTGCCCTGACAACCGCTGCCGAGGCGCCACCTCCGTATCGCCAAAAACGCGTTTACTCCGTACACACACGTCACCAGGAAGCCAAAGACCTGCGAATGAGTGGGGACAGGAAGCAGAACAGTTTGGAACATGGAGATTATGATTATTCTTGTTATTCTTAGGAGATTTGTCTTTATATCAGTGGGTGGAGGCCAGATGAGAGAGAATACTCACCACTGCAGCAATTTCCGCCCCAGTCCTGTGGTTAATAAAGGCCAGCACAAGAGAAGACAACAAGAAGAAGAAGGCGCTGACAGCTGTGTTAACCAGGTCCTGCAGGAGGGAACGGAACCACAGGCAGATCCAAATTTAGCTTAAAATACATTTGTTTCAAAACGTATGGTTTAAATTGCGCAATGTTGATTCCTTCCCTCTGAAACTTGTTTAGGGAATCTAACCAGTTTCATTTTAGACAAATCAGAAAGTAGTCATTGCTCTCTTGTCCCAGTGCTTTGTCTGGAGTTTTTAACATTTGGTGGGGGCTCAAACCAAATATCCTATCCTAATAATAAAACCACATTAAATTAGGTTGCTAAAACAAGTGTAATACATCCAAAATGTCAGACATTTGGGTTCAATGAGCCCTGGAGGCGCCAATGATGTAACTGTAAAGCAAAAACAGAAAATAAGTGTTCTAAAAAGTGAGAAAGTTCTTACAAATAAGATGGAAAAAAAATCTGGATTGGGTGTATCAATACTGGCAAAAAGTTCTCCAAAAAATGTCTCTATTAAACCCCACAGCAGGACAGATGTACGTAAGTCCCACAGGACGCTGGACAGTACTGCACCGTGTCCAACAAACAAGCAGCCAGACCTGGTCCTGGTGTTTAATCATGAGCTTAAAACTGCAGGAGGCTTTAAAAAAAGCCTTACAACACAGCTGAACCCCCTGGAGCCTCACGTTACACACGACATCGCAGATTTCTGACTCCAGAGGGGAAATAAGAGCTTCTCCTCTTTTGATCTTTGACTCTCCTGCGTTCAAGCGCAGCAGGCGGGGAGGAACGGGTTAATGACCAGGTCTCTCAGCGTGACTGGGACACGGCCCTCGTGATCAGATGCGTGATTGTGATCACGGCAGACATGGTCTCTCATATGACCCGCAATGATCAACAGAATCACACTTGTGCAGGGTGGGGGGGGGGGGGGGGGGTTAATCAGTAACAAGACCAGGTTAATGTGTGTAAACACACACACACACACACACACACACACACACACACACACACACACACACACACACACACACAAACATGGGCTGTCTACGTATCTCGTCCAACTGGTTAAACAGGAAATACTCCATATTCCCATTCTAATGTTCTCCTCGTGTTGGTTCTTTCCAGCAGTTTTCAGATCCTGTCTTCTCTCTGCATCAGTCAGCTCAGCTCCTCGCTCTTTTACACATTCCTCATTTTTAACCAGGCCAGGACTCTGTAAAACCCCTAACAACACAAGCACATTCTGGAACAAACCGCAGGTCTCTGACTTATTATTAGCTCCTGTTATAGCTTTACGATCCTCTCTCTATCTAGCCGGACTGAAAACATGAAACAAGTTTAGATCCTGTTACGATAAGAGCAAAATTATCAAGTCAAGGCGATAAAATAAAAAGGAAATGTCTCGTTTAACTGTGGTTTTATCAACTCGGCCCTGGAGATAAACACTAAAAACACTAAAATGGCTGCAACCATAGAAACCAGAAGGATGCCACAGAACGTTAATGCTATTCTCCTGAGAGCCCCTGCGTGCCACACAGGAATAGAGGACAACATCTCTCCTGCTGTCACCTGCGTGCTGCAGCTCCTCCGTGAATAGAAGTGAAAGAAAAATGTTTTCTCTCTTTGTGGCGCTGCCTGGGTGGCAGAATTTAGCCGTCAGAACCGTAAAAAGCTTTTACTGGATTCCACCGGCGGACGGAGTAAATATAACACGAGTGATGTGGTCCCTGGTCTGAACTGATGAGAGATTGATGACAAATGGCTGCGAAGCAAAGAGGAAGCTCGGCTGCTTGTGAGCAGATTCGACGGGGACGTAGATCATTATCAGACAGAAATGTGGAAATGTGGACAAATCAACCTCTGACAATAAACTGCCAAATCACAACCACGGGGAGAAGTAACAGTTGTGTTTTCATATCAACAACACAGACCGGTTTCTGGATGAACATTGATGGTAATAGATCAATGCAGCTACTCTATTTCTTTCCTTTGTGACATTAGATTCCTAATTTGCAGTAATAATAATGGCTTTTGTGCCGGCTTAGGTCAGATCCATGTACTGAAGCTGTATTTTCTCATAATTAAACAGTGTACTATGAATAAGCTTTTAGCCAAAGGATGTTTTATCACCCAAATAAACACAACATCATCCCAAGGAACGAATAAATATCTGAAAATTGCGCATAATTTTGGGAGCTATATTTAAACATAAAGATGATGGACAGTCCTAACATTTTCTGTCAATACAGACATAAATCTCACTTAATGGTGGCTGTAATGGGTTCCGTCACTGTGCCCAGTAAACATCCCCGTCCAAAGTAAAGTTAATGATGCATTAACTGGGATGAGATACTGTCTGTTCCCAGAACAAAACAACCAGAATATACTGGACAGCCTGGTTGGTTCTCTTCGACCCCTCTCCACTAATACCCCTCCAGTCTGTGAACGCCCCTCACTGGTCTCACGGTCGTCCCATTTCTGTCACAGAACCCCTCCGAATGTCTGTGTGGCTGTGGGAATTAGAACGAGGCGTCGAGAGCTCGGCCTTTGTGTCTCATCGGTTGTGGAAAACAAAGTCATTCATGCAGAACTAAACCCTCAAGTTCAACTCAGTAATAGGAAGTCACCCAGTGGGTGTACGGACGTCTGATGTCTTCATAAAGAAGAACTGGGAGCCATTAGAAAAAGTCTACATATTTACTGCTCAGGAACTACAGTTTAAAATTAGCTGGAGGCTTGTCCCTGGAGGAAGGTTCCCCTTTAGGGAACAGTACTGTCCTCAGGTTCAGGGACTTTGGCTGAGGGCTCGTGCTGATTGGACGAAGATTTTCAGTTTGTTTCCGCTTCATTCCTGGGTCTGAAAACCTTTGCAGGCAACACAGAGCACAGGAACACCCTTTAGCTCCAGGTACCAATGTTCAAGGAACTACGTTTGGCCATAAAGTGGCTACTAAGGAGGAAAAACTGTCAGTTTAGGCTGTGAAGCCGGCCCCCGAAGGGTTAACAGTGGGTTAACAGCCAGTGGTCAGTGCTGGGGACATTCCCGGGGGAGCAGCGTGATTGGAACCGCCTTGATCTTAACAGACATAAACAACATGAGGTGCAGCCAACAACTGTGGATCTGAGCTCAGCATCTAGTTCCCAACAGTTTGGCGTCTGCGGAAGCTATGAAAAGTAGAATGCCTCCAGCCAATCGTCTGCAGGACGCGTTCGCCACAACTGTCCTAAACAAATTGAATTCTTCTATAGACATTTTATATTTTTAAAACACAAACAAAAGGTATACATACATTCACAGCTGCACCTCAGAGATGTTTGAAAGAAAAGAGTGGATGTTCTCCAAAGACAGCAGTACAGGAGGGCTTTAGATTACACGAACTGCCCCTCGGGGACTGTAAAAATCTTTTAAGAGCTGAAGGCAGGCCCTCTCGTCATGTCCGAGGTGGAACACTGTACCTAGGATACCGTAAAGCAATCTGATAGTTATGGTTGGGTTGGACATCTGGTTTAACATCTAGTGTTTTTACTCCACTACAGTACTTGAGCAGCGCAGCCTCTGGAAACACTGTTTTTCCACTCTCTTCAGCAGAGGAGGCATGATTGCAGCTCGGAGAACTCCGCCGTTTGGAGGCAAACGTGACAGGATCCGCTGGAGAACAACCAGCGGCTCATTTGCCTACGGCTGACAACGCACTGAAAACAAGTTCCATGCTGGCAAATGGTCAGTGCATTCACTTTATATATATATTCATATACACATATCTATATATAAAAAGAAATACCCAAAAAATAAAGCTAAGAGAATGCAGTTGAAGCTGCTACATTTCTGCCTAGAGAGCCTGAAGCTCTGATGGACCTTAAATAGGACATCCATTAAACCCTTAACGGAACAGGGTGGATAGAGCTTGATCGGCTGCACTAAAGTATGCAGAATATGCAGTCTACACGTTTAACTATTTAATGCTGAGCCGCTATAAAACCTCTGTGAAGAGTCTCCAGCTGATCCAGAATAATGCTGCACATGTGCCTACATGAACCGAAATGAGATCGCATTTCTCCCATGTGGCTTTCCTTAACTGGCTGAACGTAAAGTGGAGAAATGCCTTTCGAACCCTTGGACGGGCCCGTTCATTTATATAACGCGTTTCTGCTCAACTTGACAAATGAACAGGCTTGGCAGCACTACCCTGCCAACCTCCGGATCATCAGGTAATCAGGCTTTGGCTCGTGACCTCGGGATCTTTATCAGTCACTGGACAACCCGACTTTAGAGAGCGGTTCTCCAGGACATGGCTTATTAAATGTGAAGCAATGTCACACCTCCACCATTAAACATTTAGATCGTACCATCTCTGGTCCCTGCAACCTTCCACAGGCCCTCCACTCACCCAGTTCCTTTGAGCGTTTCCACTGATGCCAGTCTTTGTAGATACCTTAAAAAGGGGATAAAAGGGACCGCTCGGTCTCCCTGTACCTACCGTCAGGCTCCAGTTGATATGGGGCACCCTGATGTGCAGGTTGAGGCAGAAGATGATGAGGAGGACGCCTGTCACGACGAAGGCACTGCAGCTGACAAACTCGAAGAAGTAGACGCCTCCACAGGGCGAACACATCATGATAGTCTCTATGCAGATGAATCCAATAAGTGCTAAGACCTGAAGGGAGAGTCCCAGACAAGGAAAAAAATTAAAGGACCAGTACACAGATTAATGCAAAGTCTCAACATCCTCCTGAAGCTCACACGACTTTATTTGTGACAAATAGAACCATAACTTCAATTGTAGGTCAAGTCTTCGCCGTAAATCTGTGCATTACGGTCCAAAGATTTCCAATCTGGGGACGTGACTGTCTTATGAACAGAGCAGATCTTGTGAACCCCACTCCTGGCAGCCTGTGAAGAACCGCCGTCCAGCCAAACCACAGCATGGGAAAAAATTCTGCTATTTAGGTGTTCTGCTGCCATTGAGATCCTCACAAAACCACACACAGACTACCAATTGGTTGAGAGTGGCCCCAGACCCAGAGACATAACAGCCTCGCAGAAAACGCCACCGCTCCAGATTTAGACCTGAATTCAAACCTATTTAAGACAAAACCGCCCGCTTGAGAAGGGGTTATTATTTTTAATAAACGCTGTTAGAATACATTTTGGAGATGACTGGAGGTTAAAGTGTATGACAAAAACACAACCGCTGCACAATTCAGAGTTATACTGTATTTACCAAGCTTGTTATTCCTCAAACTTTTATTGCGACAAAAGATTTGAGACGTTTCTTCCTTGTGTCCGACATCGCAGGGGTGTCTTTTTTTAAAATTTGATTTACAAAACTCTTATTCAAAGAGCCACTTTCGCATAGATGAATGCATTATTGAGGATTCTGCACGTGAGATCCGTTTCACTTGCATCCTATTAGGGAAAGTTGATGTTGCAGAACATCCCTTTAAGAGATACAAAGTTATGAAAACTCATCATGAGTTTTCAGGACCGCTCTTCCCTTCAGGCTTAAGATGGGTTTGATGTTGGAGGTGGCAGCGAAACACAAACACACAAGGACTTAAACGCCTCAGCATCGAAGAGGCCACCCGCGAACACGACCCTTTATATTTGGTTTTGATTTTCAAAAACAGGAAGATGTCACGCGTTCGTGAAGAGATGACACACTGGGAGAGGTCTCTCGGAAAATACTCTGAATCAAACCACTAGATCCTTTTCTGTGATTGGACAAAAGCGTCTGAGGACAGTGTGACATTAGCACACACAGCCCTCCTCCTCGCCCCCTCGCTCAGAAGCTCAACGGTCAACCCGGTTTATCTGCTTTAATGAGCACCAAATAGTGTCTCTGGCAGCGCCGAGCTCCTTTCTGCCACAAAGAAAACACAACAATCCGGGAATGAAGAGCAGTCGCAGAAAAAGGGGCAAAAAACCAAAAAGGCTCCTTCTGTGTCGCTGTGCACCTCTTATTAAAGAATGGGCAGGATGTAAATAGCATTGAGACAATTCACAGACAGTCCAACATGGGAATAAGGAAGCCAGAAATGATGCCAGGTTATTAAAAAAAACAATAAAATCTGGTCTCTGAATGACTCCATCCTGCAGGTGTCGGGCAGTCACGGGGGCTCGTGTTTACATAAGCTGCAGTTCATCCCTAACAGTGGGAATATGTTCATTATTGGTCGCCTCCTTAAAGGCCTCCCAAGCCTGAAACCCCTTTCTATACATCTGCTGTTGCCAAAAAAATAAATGGAGGGAAAATGAGGCCTCACTGGAGGGAATATGCCATATTATATGCTTCAAACCGAGTACTATTGGACTTCTTGCAAGAACAACAAAAGAAAACGTTAATCATCTTTGTGCAGCAGCGCGGTGCCTTACAAGAATGGCAAATAAAGGAAGTGCAGTTTGAAGGTCACTTCGAGATAAGGTCGAAGATATGGCGTGAGCGTGTCTCCGGCATTTCCTGAACTTTCTTGTTGGCATTGCGTTTCTGGATCAGTAATGTTTCAACCAGGACAGAACGGAGCATGTGGCAGGAAGTGCTCACTTAACATCAGGGAGCATCTGCTAACCTCATTACACATCATCGAAGAACAACTCAGAATAAAGTTAAAGTGCGACTTATTAGAGAGGAACCAGGTGTCCGCACGCCTTCGCGGGCAGACCTGCCGCTCCTCGTGAAAAGGTGAGGCTTGTTTGAGGAGACAAAGGCCCCGCGAGGTGTCAAATTACCGCCAACGCACCGGGACGTTAGATGAATATCAAGTTGGGACTTTTGTTGACCTAGTCACAGAAAAGAGGCCGTTGGCACAGACACGCCTTGCTCAGGTTACATCCTGCTGGGGGTGGTTACCGATCAGCACAGGCTCAACAGGAGGATGCAGGAGCTTTATTTTGAAACAACTTTTTTTTTTTTTACTAAACCTGAACAACGGGAATACAAAGGTCAGCAACGGTGAAATAGTGTTATTATCTTGACAAAGTTCTCTGGAAGCATTTAGAATGAGAGCGTGGGTGTGGCATTTAGGTTTACAAATGTTTGACTCATGACTGGCACAATATTGAAGGCGGAAGTGTGAATAGGGATCGTCAAGACTCCTACAGCTCCTCAGATATGCCACAAGTTGATCTGCACTTGCCACGGACCTTAACACATATGCGGCCTTCTTTTAAACCCATTGATGCTTCTCTCCGCTAATTAGCTTAGCTCAAACACTGTTGCAGAATGGGGAGTGCTAATCCAGTAGCACTAAACGTTCCACCTGTGAACGTTGATGCAGTGGGGAAAAAAAAAGAAAAATCCAATTAAACCACCCCATGGCTGAATTAACTTGAACAAAGCCGGAGCTAAGCGGGAAGCAATAACATTTACATATATGCATTATTTAGCCCTAATTTTAAGAAAAAGGAATGCGGTCTCTTTGAAACTCGAAACAAACGATTCAACTAAAGTGGAAAAGGAGTATTGAATGATATTCGCAGGTTTGAGGGGAAGATTCCTCAATAACAATAGTGAACCATCGCCATCACAGATGCACACCAGTGACGCGTGCAGCTGCGGCTTCGCGCTTGCTGGGAAACAAGACTGCAGATACGAATCTTCGAACCTCTCCCACACTGATGACAGATGGAGGCCAACCTACACTTCCCACAGGAAAAAAGAGGAAAACATCCCAGGTGTTTAATGAGCCCAAATGTGCTCATCTGCACAGCCTCAGCCACCCACAGCAGCACGAACAGCACAAGTAATGTGGTTAAACACGAGTGTTTTTACAGTTTCGGAAATAAAAGTCAGCAAAACAAGCGTCAGCAGTTCAGACTTTTGGTTGGCCTGCTAACATTGTTAGGGGTAAAAGCCGTTTTCCACATCGCCATGGTTTCTCCTGTTGTGGACAGATGATTCCATGTGAGCCAGCGGGCCTGTGTCTGAGCGAGCGTCTGGCACCACAAAAGAAGAAAACTGGTCTGGTTCGAGAGACGTTTCCTCTCCTGCATAATTGTCAGAAGTATTTGCGTCCCCGTTTAACTTTGCCGCTGCCCGTTTCTCCGTGCATCTCGCTGCAGCGGCAGTGATGCCAGTGAAATAAGAGCGCATTCATTTGCAGGGGCGAGTATTTTCAGAGGAGGTCCACGCCACCAGACAAAAATAAAGTAATAAATAAAGCTGCGCTGATGTAATAATCATTAAATCCTGTGTTTTTGGTTGTGCATTTTCTCATTCAGTTGCAAATTATGCACCTTTGCTGCATTTCCAGACCAGATTTCTTGATTTCAGACAACACAATTGATACTTTTGCGGGATTTTAGCATCCCTACATGTCCCCCATGTTTACATTTGGTATTCTGTG
Source organism: Takifugu rubripes (assembly GCF_901000725.2). Taxonomy (NCBI): domain Eukaryota; kingdom Metazoa; phylum Chordata; class Actinopteri; order Tetraodontiformes; family Tetraodontidae; genus Takifugu; species Takifugu rubripes. Next base: position 17,227,366 of record NC_042297.1, on the reverse strand, counting down.
CCCAGCATGACTGACAACTTTAGGAACCATCAGTGATGTGGATACACAGAACCTAAACAGTAATCCAGGACCTGGTGGACCCCAGGGACACGTTTAATAACTCCTGTGCTAATGTACAGGAGACAAAGCAACGCTGTCAGCTTTTCAAATTAGTTCTAATCTGTCCATATGGTTGTGACTAAGTAGATTATCCACCAACGGCATTTCCCCCCCCCTCCCTCACTCTGCTTGAATTTTAATTCCAAAACATGACAGCGATGCGTGGGTCGTGCAGAAACTCACCACTTCCACCAACTTTAGAATTCCAAAGTAGGACTTCAGGTACTCCACGTCCCACCTCAGTCCCCTCCAAACGCCCATGGAGTGGACGGGCTCGGTGGTGGGTTGATAGGGGCTGCTGGCCCCGGAGATCATGGAAGTGTTGGAGGCCTCTCCATCAAAGCCCTCCGTCTCCTCGGTGGTCCTCATGATGATTCCCAGATACTTCAATAACACCACCGCATGTAATTTCTTTATTTTAAAGCCTCAGTTTCCTACTCACTCACGACGCAGGTTGTGTCATGGAGCACACTTTGTTCCCATGCAGGCTGGAAGTGGATGGAGAAAGCGAACCAGACTGTCCACTTTTCACAGCCGCCCCACGGGCAAACGGCGGCCGCGGAGGGGGCTCGTCAACATGCGGCGGAGAAAAAGCCCTTCGGAGTCTGCTTGAACGTTCGCGAACCCGGTTCGGGTTCTGTCCCCGGCCACTACCGTCGCCTCTCTCTAAATTAGCCGGAGTTATCCCGATGTTAGGCGGGTCACTTGTTCGAGTGTCACTTCATCCGCGGACGGTTCCGGCGAGTTCAGCAGCACTCAGTAAAAACGCTGCGCCTTTTGCCGCCACGGCCGTGAGAATATCCGCCCATTGTGGCCCAGAAGAACCCAGAGAGAGCCGCGCTGGGCGCTATTGTGACGCGCAGAATAGTGTCCGCGGCAGCCCGAAGCAAGCCTCCCCGAACGCAGCTCGCTTTACTCGCTATAGATGCGGGCCGAGCTTGTCTCCGCCCCTCCGAAAACGGCACATTCTTGTGCGGGCTCCATGACAGGATCTGTGCCCGTTTAGACCATTCTCAAACAGCCAGGAACAAGAATCCAGTCGGAACCACGGTGACAGAACTCAGTTCCGCTGTGTTTTTTCCCCCCCTCCTCTAGTCTTTCCATCTTTTTTCAATCAGCAAATTTAGTTTCAATCCGAGCTGGGGAAATCATTTGATTTTCTAGAGATTTCCATGCGGGAGTGTTGAGTTTTTACGAAGTTTGTTCTGTGGTTATAGTCAAATTTAATACCAAAATTTGCGTTCAAATTAAAACAAGCCTAGAGGGTATTATATTGTTACTGGTTTGAACGAATGTGTACACGGGTGTGACAGCATAACGTCCTGGACTTCATCAGATATTGTGTAATTAAACTAAGAATTTATGGATCAGCCCAATTTTATGAGTGCGTAACTCGCTGTCGCCCTCTAGTGGTGGTGATGTCAGAGGTTGCCTAGGTGACTGAAGATGAGATGCCTTGCTGCTGATGTGATGAGTAGTGTAGATGAACATTGGAGGGCTTTTTAAAAAATCTATAGTTCCTCTTTTAATGCCCTGATGGACACACCAACACTCAAAACGGTGGCTACAATAATGATACGATTGTACACTGCTCATGTTTAAAAACAAAGCCAACACATCAACCATCATGTAGATTCCTTGTTTTATTGAAGCCAGGGGTTTGATGAACATTTTCCTTATCTTTGTCAGCATAAGAAGCAAAGAGTTCACATGGCGGAGTAGAGGCCACAGAATTGTGTTAAAGTCATACAATCAAACTTCTGCATTCATTCAGGATACAAAACTGCAGCCAGTCACCCGCTCACAATGTCCCGGGATCCTGAATACAAAAGGGACTGGAAGCAGAAGCTTTAACTCGCATAGACCAGACTGTCGCTAGTGGTCGAAGGCATTTCAGTTGCTTTCCACTGATATCGGAGTACAAAAAGTTACAACAGTATAATATTTAATCTTGGGAGCAACACTTTACAAACAGTAAGTGCAACTTTGAAACCAAGCAGCATGAGAGCACTTCATTCCAAATTTCAAAAGCCAAATTTTAATTATGTTTGGGGGCACTCTGAGGAAATCTGTCAGGTTTGGGTGACATGTTCATGTCCTTTTTAAAACAGAAAGTCCATGGTCACAAGCTATACTTTACATCAGAGAGTGCCAAAAATGTAAACACAAGGGGGGCATTTAAAGTTGAATCAAACTGCATTATCCATTTAATTTTTTGTTCTAAATGTCAAAAGAAAACGTCTCTATTTGATTGATATTAAATGTCCATTATTGTCAGCATTATTCCACTGTTAACCACCAGGGGCGCAGTCCACAACTCAAGCAGCAAATAAAGATAAATAATGGAGTTGAATTATTAAATGCTAAAAAGGCAAGGCAAATAAAAAAAATGCAGTTTGTATCACTACCTGAACCAACAAATAACTGATACAATCGAGATGAGGAAAAGTGCTTAATTTTAACGCCTGGTTGTTACATCGTGCTTCATCCACTTCGGCATCAGATTCTCAGGTGCACTTTCCAAACACACATAGAATGAACAAGAAATATGAAGAGCTTCATTTTGAACCGTAGCAGATTTTAAAGACACGAGTAGCATCATCTGGACAACAACTCATATGTTGACTGTACATCAATCTGTGGTTATTCCCTTACAGAGTAAAATTTGAAGCGAAACCTTAGCAACAGACCAGTTGTGAGGATTTACCATGTCCACACCTGGGATTTGGGGTTTTGTTTTCATGACTTAAAACAAAACATCACTGGCAGGTCTGACACTTGGAATGCAAGGGCTCCCAACGTGAGGACAAAATGGCATCAGATTAATCTCATGGATGATTCCAAACCACATAAACAGAAATGTTAATGTGCATCTTTGGTTCCGGGTTCCAAATCTTTCCAGTTTACCTGCTTTGCTACTAAACTAATAGCAAAAGCCCGTTCTCTTCACACTTGCCACCGATTCTATAAAAGCTACATATCCATACGATTAATTCGGGCCTTGCATATAGAATTAATCTAATGTACACTAAGGTCTGATTGGATTATGCAGTCCGGAATCCATACATATTACAGATACTTGATATGGTACAGATGAATGGTTTTCCTCTGGCAAGAGAGGAATTACATAAGACTACTAAGCTACCCCTTAAGGACACACATGAATAAGGAACATTCCTTTAAAGGCAGGGTGTTCAGTGACGAGCTGTACATTAAAGGCAAAGTTTGTAGATTTAAATGGGCACTGAAAGAGTGTTATAAAAGACCTTAATGGATAAGCAGGTTTCCAAAAGGAAGTGTTTTCTACAGGTGATCTGCGTAGACACTAGGAATGTTTCAACTGACGTGAGGTACGGGGGGGGGGGGGGGGGGGGGGGCAGTGCTGTCAAGCGTTGAAGGATACGATATTTTGTTCAACACACAAATCACCATGTGCGTTTTGGCTGTTAAGCGTTTAACGCCTCCCAAAAACTACTCCTCCTGGTTTCTATTTTTTAATATCTACAGTTTGAAGGTGTTCAATCCAGAGCTCGGCTGAACGCCATCAACCAGGCCACAGAAACGGTTTCTCCTGACACATAACAGATTGCTTCCTGTGCATTAGCAAATTTGTAAAATAAATTAGGAGGGGGGAGGGGGGGGGGGGGGTAGACCTTTTCAATGATGGTGCCACAGTGGATTTCCTCTAATAAAGGCCAGCACCTCCTCTCCATCACAGACAGTTAACTGAGCGAGGCACTTAGGAGTTCTAGTAGGAAAGCTGCTGCCCAGCCCCCTCCCTAAACATACACACCTGCAGCTAAAGAAGTCACGTTGTAACCTCCAAGCTCAACAAATCCCAGCTAGACACATTTAATCAAAGAAGCTATTTTTCTGAAGATGGGCAAAATCGCCTTTATACAAAATCAAAGTCAACCTGAATAGATTTTTTTTTTCCCTCGCATTTATATTTACAGAATCCTTTTAGATGATCTTGGCAAATTATGAGATATGCTGTCACCCATCTGGATTTATATTAGAGTCATGACATCAGTGGCATTTTAACATGTTATGGATACAACGGGACTGTTTTCTTAAATCAATAAATTTTGCACAAATAAAATAAAATGGAGGAAATTTGTATAAATACATCAGTTTCATAGTTAACATTTGTTTTTACATACTATATGTTTCCAAGTATTTCAATTACTTGTGTTTAAATACCTTCCCAATCTTAACAAAATTCCTTCCGTGAGATAAGTTGAACCAGAAGCCACAGGACCAGTAATATTTCCACACCAGGAGGGAGGAGTAATAACCTGGAGAGCGGGGCCAGCAGCTCAGCACATCGGCCTGGCTGCCAGGTAGTGTGGCCATATTTCCATAAGCTGATGCCCCTCACAAAATAACACTCACAATGGAAGAAAGCACAAAAACAAAGCCAAGGCTCCAGTACTTCTCTCATTCAAACTTCCACACACCCTCTTCCCATCCCACCAGAACACCAAAATATCTGAAAGCATACGAAAATCATTTTGGTGAAACCACTGTGTGCGATGACAGACGTTGGGGATTTGGTCAATTTTCCTGCTCAAATGTACGTGTACAGTTCCAGAGTATCAATGCAGTGGACGATGCAGCCGTTTGTGTTGCCTTCACGCTTCGTTCTCTGTTGGCGGCGATACGTTGTTAGCCGAAACCATGGAGTCGTGTTTGCGAGTCATTCTGTCCAACTCGGCTTGGACGTCAGTCAAACCCGGGTTCTGCCCTTGGAAAAACGGGAGACAAACCCCAAAGTAATCTCCTGTAGCCTCTGTGTGTATTCATGAATAAAAGTCATCTATGGCGAGCAAGCTGGTGGATGAAAGGTTATGCTAAAAAATGGCGGCTTGCTGCCACGGTCGACTCATGCAAAACTAATTGTCAGACAAGGGGAACGTGCTCATGCAGCCATTTTCAGTTAGGCCTGACAAAGGTGTTAGCACGTCTCAGTGCTAGAAAAAACCATGTAAGTGAAGTGATGAGCAGGAAAACAGTTACGTGGACTGAAGGACAATGGTTTTATGGAGGAGACTTATGATCAGAGGCTTTGGCATACAAGCAGTGGTTCAGTCAAAAAGGACTAATTCTCCTTTTTACCTGTTTGTTTCAGGCTGTGCACAAAGGCAAAACGTAACAGAAAAACAGCACAAAGCCTCAAGAAACAATACCTTCTACCTCCTCTGGGCTTACAGTGTGTATTTGCTGAAAGGGAGCTACAGAACATCTGCTGGCCTGTTTGGAAGAAAGTTGAAAAACAGGAACACACAGTGAACGCTGGTATTAGAGGTTATACCTGTTTTCTTGGCAGACCCTTGAACTCCAGCTCCAACTGCTCCGCTTCCTGGGCTCCCAGGGGATCCAGTCTTTTTACTCAAAAGGCTGTTGAAGAAGTTAGCCAGCACTCCCTCATTGGCAGCCCCTGCTGCAGGAGAATCAGAGCAGAAACCTGCTTTAATTGCGACAATGACGACGAAACAGAATTCTGCTTTTTATTAACAAAACTGCTGATTGACAGACTGTTGTACTTTCATCCGAAATCTTATAATGATGCCAATTGAGCAAAGGAGACAAGCCCTGCTTTAACTTGTTTTCATTGTAAACTATTTTTTGATTTGTGTTAGAAAATCAAAACCATGTCTTCATCTTGGAAAGCAAGAAACAAAGCCAGAATCATAAGACAAGCTTTGCTGTTATACTTAAAACCACAGCAGGAATTGGTTAACGGACAAGTATGAAAACCGTTTTTCCCCAGACTAAAGAGAATCTTATTAAAAACATGATCGTGACGCTGTCCTCTCATAAATACTGTTACATAGATTATTCCAAGTGAAACCTACTGGGGGCTTCTTTGCAGCACTTCAAAACACTGAGTCACAAGATGAAACCTAAAATAAAATTTGTGGCATAAAAGCAACCCAAACTAAAAGACTGGGCCATCTTTGTAATGCCCCCAGACTTGGTACCTTTAATGTTGGGGTCGGGCTTTTTAACAGAAGCCATTGGCGAGCCACCGGTCACCGTCGTTGGGCCGGCACGTCCAGCGGGCCTGGGTGATCCTGAGGTTGTCCGTCCCGGAGAGTCCTGCAAAACAAATCAAACCGAGATGGTGAAGAAAAACATGTATCGCCGCCTTGTTCAAAATTCTGCACGTGAAGGAAGGTCAGGTGACTTACTGCTGCTCCTCTTGTTGGCGTAACTGGCTGCTTCGCTAACAAAGACTGCAGACAACAAATGGTATGATGGACGTGGTTACCAAAAACAAAGGATACCGTACATGTGACGAGACACTCAACATTTATCACATGGAATAAAAAAAAGATTTTCCTGCCATTAAAACAGTCAAGAAAAAGATTTTAAAGACTAGAAATCAGTGGCACACCTGCTGCTTCATCAGGAACACCTGCTCATCCTCTGCATTTATCTCTTTGTCATGAACCAGCTATGAAGAAAAAGATAGCAGGGCTTGAATTAGCACTTTGGACAGGAAAGCCAATATTTAAGACCTTTAACCTCGTCTTACCTTTCTGACTGGAGGTTTGGTAATAAAATCCTCAAATGGATCTTCGGGTCTGACTGTTGATAAGTTTTCATGCAGTATTGCAATTTTCTTCTCATTATCCCATCCAGACGGACTGAAAGAAAAATATCAATAAAAGACTGTTGAATGGTAATTAATAGGAATGGACTGTTTTCATTGTCAGTGATGAGGATATCTGAAGAGGATCCAGCTTTTGACCACCAAGGCAGAACTCAATTTGTGACGAAAACTGACCTTTTATTCATAGTAATGAGTAGGAAATTCTACAAGGTAGCTAAACCACAAAACCTGTATTTTGACTGTACCTACATTACATTTTCATGTCATTATTATATTAGGCAGAGTAAAAGGAGGAAGCGGAACATTTTAGCATAGATTTACACAGCCGGCACCATCTACATGGGGTTGGCTTGTTAGTGGAGCAGCATATTCAAATGCTAAATTCTAAATTCTATGGTGACTCTGGCACCTCTGCAGAGCGACAGATAAAAACCAAATGGGCAGGGACTCAGCTGAACCAATCTCTTATGGCGAGCGGTGTGAAGTAGTTTCTTAAACACTAGTAGTGCACCTGAAATATTACTTACATGAACACTGCATCCTTCTCTACCACTAATGCAGATGTGGTGAACTGGAAGTCATACAACTTATGTACAATATATTTATATAAGAGATCCAGGTTCTTTTCCTCTTTGACTGAAGTATAGAAGAGGCCAGCGCCATCTGTTTTTTCAGCTAAGGATACAACAGTTTAAACAGACAAAACTATAGTATCAAACTATACAGCATTAGGTGAGTATTTTCTGTAAATGACCTCATGAAAGGATACACTGTAGGCAAAACCTCCTGATGTGGGACTGGATGAAGTCGAATTGCTCCTCCTTATAATCGTGCTCCTTCTCAAGAACACTGACTGCATCACACTGCACAAGTAAATGTTGAAAAGGGAAAACAGGCAATTGTCAAACGTGTTCATTACAGAAATAATGCAACTGCATTGAAATTATAGTGGTGTAAGTTTTAGAATCAAAATATGTCATTTTTACCAACTTTAGCAAAGGAAACTTGTAACACGCTGCATTAACAGTGATTTTTATTTTGATGCCGAAGTCAATACTGTGCTCTAATGAGGTTTGTGCACAGACACCACAGAAGAAAAAGCATATTCATCTTTTTTTAGTCACAGCTAACATGTGAACACTGCTGACGGTTATAACACATTTCTGCACTATTTTTAGCTCATTGTGTCAAACAAAATGGCTGTGTTTTGTTAAAGAGGGACCTTCTTAAAAAAAAGCACAACTCAAACATAGATAAAACACAAGATTAAACCCTTATCAGTAATGAATAGATAACATGGGCTGTGAGTATTTACTTGCCTTTGTGCAAACTACTAGTACTGGAACGCCCAGGTTGTGTGTAAGGGTGTTTTCTCCGAGGGGGAGGACAACGGCTTCGTCTTCACCCGCTGTTGGGGCCCGTCTCTGCGGGGAGGACGAGTTGGCATCCTCAGGTTCAGAGTATTCTTGAAACGCTTTCACCACTGGAGGGCAGATAAAGGGGACAGAAGAGAAAGAAATTCAGTCCTCTATTATAATTATGGCTGAAATATGAGCCAGCAGAAACTGAATTTGAATAACTTACTTTCGTATATATATTTTCGTTATATTTGAATCGCTTAGCTACATTAAAAAAAAAACTGTATAAAACCAACAACATACATTATATTACATAGAGTTTTGGAGAAATTATTTAACACAGGATAAGAAAAGCTAATAAGTTTAGGGGTACTCTGTTTCCAGAGAGACTGACCACAGCTCACTTAACTACAGTTGTGGACTTGAGTCAGGTCCTTTTGCCAAACAAGTCCTTCCCTGGTTGTTACCAAATAAAGAGTCCATGTCATAAAATATTCAGCAGCCCATCTCAGAGAAAGTGAAACAAAAACAAAAATCACATGACAATGTCGTTATTCCCCTCCTGGGCTACCACCTTATCATGGTGGAGGGGTTTGCGTGTCCCAATGATCCTGGGAGCTCCGTTGTCTGGGGCTTTATGCCCCTGGTAGGGCCACCCATGGCAAACAGGTCCTAGGTGAGGGATCAGACAAAGCATAGCCCAGGACCCCCTAATGAAGATAAATAACATTGGTCCTACGTTTCCCTTGCCCGGATGCGGGTCACCGGGGCCCCCTCCTGGAGCCAGTCCTGGGGGTAGGGTGGCCTGGTGGCCGGACCTCTGCCCATGGAGTCCGGACGGGCACAGCCAAGGCAACACGGGACCCCCTTCCCATGGGCTCACCACCTGCAGGAGGGGCCAGGGGGTCGTGTGCATTGTGTGTTGGGTAGCGGCCGAAGGCAGGGACCTTGGCGGTCTGATCCCCGGCTGCATAAACTGGCTCTAGGGACATGGAATGTCACCCCTCTGGTGGGAAAGGAGTCTAAGCTGGTGCGCGAGGTTGAGAAGTTCCGACTAGATATAGTCGGCCTCACCTCGACGCACGGCAAGGGCTCTGGAACCACTCTTCTCGAGAGGGGTTGGACTCTCTACCCCAGACCCCAGATAAGCGGTAGAGGATGGATGGATGGAATGTCGTTATTGTCTGACCTGATCTGCTTTAACCATGACATAGCTCAATTCTGCCGCAGCTCACTGCTAAAAAATATGACGATCTGATTCAGCTGTAACCAGTGAATACGGCTGAATAAAGAAGTGGTGTAGTTCCTTTATTAGGTTTTGCTCCTACAGCTGTCTAGACTTTTACAGCAGGGTTAGGGTGTTGGGGAGGCTGTGTGAAGGAAGCTTTGGCCTACTTCCTGAGGAGCTTAGGAACTGAAATGTTACCCGCCCACAAACACAAAATGACTCGCTGCGTTCAGACCCCCTTTTGAACACGGGATTAAACACTGAAAATTACAAGAATCCACTCCTTGTACGTGGGATTACATGTAACGTACAGTTAGCTTGATCAAACTTGAAGATTGAACTGGGCCTGCCTGAGCACATGTGCATATGCACATGTGGAAACCTAAAAGGTAAACCCTGAGACTGTGCCTGCAAAACAACACGCAAAATCAAGGCATTAACGTGACGGGCTTTGTCTGCTGAGATGGACAGAGCTCACAAAGGAGGTGAGGTCAGAGTGCACTAGCACAACAAATGGAAACCTTTATTTTTTTTTCCCCAATAAAGCAAAAGTCCTAACTCTTTGTTGCCAAATTCTGTACAACTGTGCAGTAAATGCTGCAGTTAATGACGTTGTCACACATGCCCGATTTTAAATTTCATCTAAATTTGCACCAACCCCCCCCCCCAAAAACCCCTCTCCAGATACGCTTCACAGCAACAATATTTCACTCCTATAATTTAGCCTGAGATGAATCCAGCAGCTGGCCTATTTCTGCTACAGCCGAGTCAGATTTGTCCCGTTGCCCGTTTCAGGCGGACTGGTTTGGATTCTATCCCTGACACTGGGTGCCGGGACGAGGGAGGGAGGGAGGGAGCGAGGGAGGGAGGGACTATGATGCAAGACGCCTGCAAGACTTCCTGGTCAGACGCCAGACAGACGGACGGTCACACCGTCTTTCTCGCTCACATGCTCAGATCCATGGGGGAGCCCAATAACAACTCCCCGACCACACAGATACTAATCAAGCTGATTGGGCTCAAGCTAAAGTTGAAATGTGACTATGCAACTGTCAACAAGAGAGAGGCGCTGCAGAAAAATCGAAAAAGTTTATTGTATGAGATGATTTTATCTGCAAGCATGTCTCCTTAGGCTAATGCTAAGACGAACGCCAGGAACTACCATTCTTTGTTTCAAACTACAAACAAAATTAATTCGATCTGGATGAGCTAGGAAGAGGAAATAAGACCGACTGCTTAGCAAACTTCCTTATGCCACATATTTAATGGTAAAGCGTATTGTGTGTTATTTCTATTCACTGCACTGCAACAATGACAGGAGACATTTGAACCCGTCGCACCGCATTCAACTCAAAGCACCAAGAGTTTGATTGAATCACAAGTGTAACGTCAGAGCTGAAGGCAGAAGCTACAGACTGAAGAACTTCATGTCCAAAAGAACGGAGGCTGAACAAACATGTCTAAAATGCAACAACCTTTCCAAACACAAGACACTATTCATGAGCAAGAAACAACCAGTTCTAAAATTAATCAGAATAACACCACTGTACCATTGATCAGCACAAGCAGCCTCCAGTCAGAGCACACAGCTGAGGATCATCTGATGGTGACCTCGAATCATCCGTGCAAAAGTGCAATGCACGCTGCTCTCCTTCAATGGCGAGAGCTTTCTTTCCCAGGAGTCGGCGTCAAACGCGTTTTGCAAATTCACGTAAGACAACAAATAAACCCGGACTCACTCCTCTGCTCCATTTCTCTCAGGACGTCAGGTTCAATCTTGAGCTTGTCCACATGGTCTCGCAGCACGCTGGACCACTTCTGCAGCGAGTCCATGATGATCCAGGGCCGGGACATATCCACGACAAACACAGCTAAGCAGTCTGACAGTGACTGGGCTGAAACGGCAAACTTGAGCAGGCCTTTGTGGTACAAGTCTCCATCCAGGATCCAGACATTACAGCGAGTTAAGTCTACACAGGGATAAAAAACAACACATAGGTGTTCAGTTAAAGGAAAGACACACAGAAAGAAGAAGGCTGTTAAACTCACCATCTCTGTCCTCATCATGGACACTTAAGTACAGGTACTCCAGTCCTCTTCCTTTCTTATTGTGTTCAGCTCCTTGAAGTTTGGCCATAAGTGTTGTTTTTCCAGACCCATCCTCACCTGCAGGATTGATTTGTTATTCACCACAATGCCACATTATTCAATTGTCAGACACAGCATGTCTTGCTTTATTACCCTCATTTAGAAGGCTGCAAATGCGTCTAGACTTTGACAAACAACCTACTTAGTGAAATGATATTTTGTTTATTGTGTCACCGTTGCCAGAGGAAGAAGAACAAGTGGAAGATCAGAAGTGGGTGTTGAGGGGTCAGAAAATCCCTAATATGACTTGAGCGTTGCAGTCTGCAAACCCTCCGTGAGCTGGGCTGACCAGTACGGTGAAAACACGGCACAAACACAGACATTTACGCGGGGGATTCTTGAATCCTTACCAAACACCAGGATATTTTTCCCCGAAGGCAACTTTGAACTGGATCGAGTTGAAACCTCACTCAGTATCGACGACCTACACAATGGCACATTGAGAAAAACGGACACACAATGACGTAAGGTTTGAGCCATTACACCGGGTCATGAGGCACATCGACGGACACACTGGCTCAAACCATAAAGTTAGTTAGTCAAATGCTTTAAGCTTAAACATCACGTCTATTGCATCGCTACACCAATTCCATGTCCAAAACGTCAGGAAATGATGTCACCTCCACTGACCGGTACTCTGGCACTAGATAGTTATCACATTAGAAAGATTTAGGAGTTAATTCAGATGACTGGCTTTGGATTAGGCTCACATTGTTTTCCTGCTTGTTTTGACTGTATGATTGTTGCATTAACGCTTGTCTGTAAACATTTATGACAGCGTTTCTGCTAGCTTCTTTTGCCCAGAGGCGCTAACGTTTGGTACTTGGGTGGTGTCTTGACACCTACTAAAGTAAATGGCTCTATCAAGCCAGACTTGAAAGTTTACGAAAACCGGAGTTATGCAGGTCTCTTGTCAATTGCCGTTTGGTTAGACGCCTCTAATGTTAAGTGCTAGTTCTTTCAGCAGAATTGACGTCAATTTAGCTGCACACTGACCGTCCAGCTTTAGTTAGTGCTAACGTCGCTGCTAGCCGGGCCGGTGTTTAATTGTGAGGCACCGGTAGTGACAAAGCATAACGGCCGTGCTTTCACATAAAAGCACCAGCGCATGCATACGTTTGCGAAAAAAAAAAAAAATAGCGGGACTTGCCAAAGGTTTTGTCCTTCCTCATCTTCGTTGTTGTTTTCGCCTGTCCCGGCTGCGCCCGGGTGCCGCTTCTCCAAAACGGGAGCCATCTTCTCTTTCAACAGCCACAAAGGCAAGGCCCTGTTTCTTAGCCACCACTGGCCCCGCCCTCTTACAAGTGGCACAGGGCGCGTGGCGTTCAAAGACCCGTACGTTGCGTAGGAATTCAAGCCGCCAACATGTTTTAAGTAGGTTCGTAGCTTTCCCGTAGATGTTGTAAAATAAATTTTAAAAATAATTAATAAACGTTATTCGTAAGAAAGATGACTATAAACAATATATTTTCTATGTTGCCCACACATATTTACATATAATTGCTACAACGAAAGAACTGTTGATTCTGTTCATCACGACTTTAAATTGTAAAATGTGTCCAGTAGAGGGCAGCATTCAACTTAAAGACAAAAAGAAAACGATGAAAATGATTCTTCTCATCATAATTTTTGGACTGGTATTGACATTTATTCATAAATTATGATTAGGATGTCATAATGTCACAAGTGCATTATTTTACTGACAATATCTTTCTTTCTGTTGTTTTAAATATCGGCGTAATTCTATAACACGTTTTAGTTTCGCTGACTTTTTTGGGGAACTAGAGAAGCTTTTTAATTGTTTTATTTGTATGACACGTTTCAGCCAAAATAATGATGGCTAATTCTCCGATGTTTAAGGGATCACAAATATATTAAGCTTGCAATTTGTTTGTATAATAATTTATAATATCCTGGAAATTCGGTATTTTTTACTTCTCTGCCACCTAAAGATTTTGGAATTCGGGATTTTCCCTCTGAGACGCCACAAACACTGGTGAGAGTTGACTTATTTGGTGTTTCAGCTCCTAAGAATGCATTCCAGAGCTTTTAGTATCATGTGAAACCCAATTCCTGCTGCTCTGTCATGACTGTTCAGCTCTGCCACTGTATTTTCTTGAAGTTATAACATTAATCTCATGTGTTTGCTTCGCAGCTTCCTGATATTATGAGATAAGAAATGTTTATATTCCCATGAAAAGAAATCCAATCTTTTTGAAACATAGCTTTTAAGGGGTGTTTTTGTCTTTTTTTTAAATCATAATCTGTAAAACGTGTCTCGGGTGCAGTCCTATAGAATGACCACTAGAGTGAAGTGTCCTCTTAACTATTAATCTAATGGAAATAACTAAAATAGATCAGAAATACAAAGGCCGAAAGGAGATTTTGGGTGTGAAGTATAATTTTAGGAGAAATAAACGCCCTGTGTGTCCGGGATGTATGCACTTGTTTGGCCACCATTTCATCCACTTTCACAGAAAGAATCGTGAATAAAAGACAACTCGGGGAACTCCCAGTCTCAGATATCTTTGCATCAAAATTTGCATCTCAAGATCCGGGAAGGGGGTGATCATCAAGTTGTAAATGTTTTCCGGATTAGTTCGGTATGGTGCCATTGATTCCCAGAAAACCCAGATTATAATAGATACAAAATACCCCAAAACATTCTCGGGTATTCTCTAGATAAATGTTCCACTTTTTATACAGTTATAAGGATATCGAGGAGGCTTTGAGCATTTCGCCGATGGTTTAATACAATTAAAAACACCTGCCGTGACTGTAATTTAATGGCAGATTGCTCATAATCGCCTTGTGGGGAGAAACTGAGCGGATGGGTGTGTGGGAGAGGAGGGGTTAAAGATTGGGAGGGCAAGGATTTGCAGACGGAGCAACGGAGGAGCGGGACTGTGAAAGCGACAGATGTCTGGAGAACCGTGAGAGGCGCTCCCCACTTCTGCACAGTCCCAGCCTGCAGCTCAGGGGCGGAATCCGCAGCTGTCACGCTGAAGCTTTATCACTTCCATCCGGAGCCCGGACAAGAAGCAAGAGTGATCACTCTCTCCTCTGAAATACAGGTCGGTCACATCATAGTTTCACTGATTTAAAAGACAGAAAGAAAGAAAGAAAGAAAGAAAGAAAGAAAGAAAGAAAGAAAGAAAGAAAGAAAGAAAGAAAGAAAGAAAGAAAGCAAGCAAGCTTGTAGTTCTTTGTCCTTGTGTGAAATTGATCATTTCAAGATGACATCAAACACAATTTTCCCCATTTTCCCTTTATTCAGCTGCTCAGTTTGACCCCCCCCCCCCCCTTTTTTTTTGGAATATTAAGTAGACCAGACAAATTAAATCTGTTGAAATGCAGCCACAGCGAAGTTCTTGTGATATTTTGACCTTGTCCTTTATTTTTGCTCTGGGCTGGATTTGTATTTCGTTCGAATGTTCTGCGTGAGAGGACATTTTCTGCGAAAACCATGAACAAAAAAAAGGGAGAGCAGCTGAGAGAAGAAGGGCTGGGTGGGTGGGTGGGTGGGTGGGAGGGGATGGGGGATGGAGACCCATCAGCTTTTTGTCACTCTACTGTGCATAATTCTAAAGTGTAACTCCACAGGAAAGCGGCACTAACACAATATTACCACCATCTGCACCATCCAGCCACCATTTCTCCCAGTTCAGCCCACCACTTTAGTCAGTGAGCTGCTGGGGAGCCGTCCTTTGTTGCCGGCACATGCTTCTTTCCATTGTCTGGAGGCTGGAGTCTGTACTTACTGTCCCTGCTTGAAATACTGCCCACAAGCAACAGCGCCACGTTGCTTTTGGTGTAAAAAATTGCAAAATGAAAAACAATGTTAACCGTATAAATATGTGGAGGATTAGGGTTTAAACCAGACCGGGGTGCATTATGGCTGGCCCTCTGGGGAAACAGATGTAGCTAATAAATTTGCTGCTTTTAGTTTAGATCAAATTGTCCTCTTTTTTTGGGTGGGTGGGGGGCGGGGGTAGGCGGTAGAGAGAAGTCTATCTTGATGATATGGACAGGTCACAGAATCAATGCATGTTAGACTAAAAAATTTATAAATTAAATTAAGTCATTACTATTTATTACTCCTAATCTAATCGCATGTTGTCGACATGGCCTGAGTTAGACCGTGTCAGCAGTGATTGAGACAAAGCTGGACTTCCAGTTCCCTATTTTTACTGAAAGGAAGTAACACACTGTGGCAATCTTCCTCTAATGCAACTATCACATCAATAAAACAGAGCTACACTTGATCAAAGTGAGTATTTTGGTTCCTGCAGCCTTGATGTTGCCTGTGTCATTGTAGGTCTGGGCAGTTTATCCACGTTTGAGACCACATTGGGCATTGTAATAATATGAATAAACCCTGTTGGCTTGATCAATGGATCTTGGTGTTGTTTCGGAAGAATACAAACATGATAGATGTTCAGATTTCAGGTCTGGCCTTTTTTCTCTCTCTCTTTTTGGCACCGAGCCTTACTCTACATTCCATCAAGGGTAGAGAGTTCACATGCTGTTTGATCTCAATGAGGTTCCCATGAATTTCCGTTTGTTTTCAGGCCAGACTGTATTTGGCCGTGTAGGAGCTGCTAATTCAAGTCATTTGCTCATAGTAATATAAATGTGGTACATTTGAATACCAGAACATTCTTAGGTTGCCTTGGTGTTTACATATATTGGTTGGTGAATTGGAGGCTTTGAGCCTGATGTTTATCATTGCTTGAAGGGTCGGAACATGATTTTGAAAATGATTTTATTCCTTTCTTTCTTTAGACACCATGGGAGGCAAACTTGGCAAGAAGAAGAAGACATATGATGTGAGTGACCCGAAGCAGACTAAGGATGCACAGGAGTCAGTTAAAGTGGAAGCCAAAAATGTAGAAGATGCAGCCGAGGCGCCCAGTGCAACGACGGAAGCCACACCAGAAGTGGCCAAATCTGCACCCGAAGAATCAGCTGCGTCTCCAGCGGAGGCATCTGCAGACGTGGAAAAACCTGCTGCAGCTGAGGAAGCATCTGCAGCAGCAGAAAAGAGAGAAGATCCAGCAGTGGAACTGTCTGCTGCCACAGAGGAACCAGCTTCAACAGCAAAACCATCCACAGCAGCAGAAGAACAAGTTGCAGCGACAGCAGAGCCACCGAAACCTGCAACAGCAGAGGAACCAACTGCAGTCACAGAAGAACCAGTCACAGCAGCAGTGGAAACATCTGTAGCAGCAGAACCACCTACAGCACCAGAAGAAACAGCTCCGGTAGTAGAAGAACCGGTCATAGCAGCAGTGGAAACATCTGTAGCAGCAGAACCATCTACAGTAGAAGAGAAACCAGCTGTGGTAGCAGAAGAACCAGCCATAGAAACAGTCATAGCAGCAGAACCAACTGCAGCAGAAGAAAAACCAGCTGCCGCTGTAATAGAAGAGCCAGTTATAGCAGCTGTGGAAACAGCCACAGCAGCAGAACCACCTGCAGCAGCAGAGGAACCCGTTCCATTAGCAGAACCATTTAAGGCAGAAGTTGAACCAGTTGCAAAATTAGAAGAACCACGGGAAACAGTACAAGAAGCTTCCCCAGTTGTTGAGGAGCGTGCATCAGTGGAACAAGTCCCTGAATTAGAGACTCCAGCTGCACCCTGTCTTGAAGAAGCAACTACTGCAAATGAAACATCTGTTGTAGAGCCAGATGTTCCTGCCAGCCTAGAGGTGGCACCAGAAACTGTCGCTGAGTTGGTGTCCTGTGTTGATGCCGTCCCTATTAACGAACAAGAGCCCAAGCTAACAGCAGAAACATTATTGGAGAAGAACCCACCAGAACCAGTGCAAGAACCAGAGCCTGAAGTGCCACCGCAGCAGGAACCAGAGCAGGCTGCAGAGCCAGAGCCAGAGCAGGGGTCCGTACCAGAGCCAGAACTAAAGGCCGAATCTCTACCAGAGACACCTGAGATCACTGGACCTGAACATGGGAAAGCAGAAGCACTTGAGGACTTGGAGATGTCCCCAGAAGAGCTCCCCGCCGATAAGCCTGCAGAAGACCCTAGCACTGATGGGGCAGCGGCTCAAAAGGAAGAAGAGGCTGCCCCCGACATCGCCATCCCTGAGGCGACATCTGCCTGCACAATTCCGCCCCAATCTGAAGCCGTCGCTGCGGCATCCACGGAAGAGGAGTCTTGTCAGGACCAGGAAGTAGAGAACAAGATGGAGAATGGAAATGTAGAGAGCCCCACCTGCGTAGAGGATGTGGCAGAAGCACGCCCAGCTGTCAATGGAGATTGCACAAATTCTGAGATCGTTAACGGAGGCGAAAAGCCAGAGGAGGTGCTAATCACGAAGCAGAGCGATTGTGAACTGAAGAAGGAGGTGAACCTCAGCGAAGATGTCCAGGAGGAGCCAATCACCGTCCCTGACAGCAACGAGGTCACCCAGGCTGTCTGAGCCTCTGAAATGAGCGTGGATACCGTGGAATCCTGCGTCGGCAGAGAGCTGTGAAGGCATCACCAGAACAGCTAGCTTCTTTGGAACGCTGTAATCACTGTCAAACCTACTGTGGTGACTCAGGTACAAGGATGCTTTGAGTAACCAAAACAATCAAACAACCACTTGATAATGGAAGATGTGTAATGAACAAAAGAAAGGGGAAGAGAAAGAGAGACAGAGAGAACGGGGAAGTGCAAAGAGGAGACCTGGGACTAGGATGGAGACAGTGAGGCTGGACAGTGAAAATACCAGACGTTAAGTATGTATACCTGAGTGAAATTAATAAATCGGACTTTTTGCAGTTTCTTGGAACAATATTCATTCTTAGTATGTTATCTGATTTAGAATGTCTTATATCATTTCTATTATTATAAGCAGGGACGAATGGCTTGGCCTTTTATAGCGGCAATTATAGGGAAGATTGTTCATTTTAAACTGATTGTGCAGAACAGAGAATAAAAGTGGAGTGTTATAGCCCACGGTGATCATTTCTTTTCTTTTTACACTTTTCTCATCATCAGCAACATTACAAGGGTCTGAGAAATGGAGTTAGTGTGGTTAATGGTTTTAAGTCATGGGTTAAAAAAAACAAAAAGGCTACAGACTTTTTCTGAGCTAATTTCACCACTGTATCGTGTGAGAGCAGACAAGCCATCTGTAATTCTAAAATCACTTGTTGACACCCACTGCGAGGATAAATACTCATTATTAATTAATATTTACAAAGAGCAACACCCCCTGGGTCACAGGCTGCACGTGCACACATGTCGATGTTACCTTGCATGTTATGTTACGCATGGTCGAAACATGATTTTCCACATATTGTCATGCCTGTGGTTTGCATACAACAGAACTCCCCACCACCACCGCCACCAGCAACGTTTCTTAGATTCATACCAGCAAGAGGGGGAGGGGCAGGAATGCTTGCAAGAGGCATAGAAAAGGGAAGGGGGGGAGGGGTGTTCTGGGGTATCACTGAGAGTCTTGAAACTGCAAAGATGAAAACACAGATGCTGGAATAGGACGTGGACTTTTTTACATATTAACACCTGATTCCGCAGGATAAATCGGGGTTATATGGGTGGTAATTGGCAGTGGTGAAAATGATCTGACATCGTTGTGACGCCTGCCTGCAGAATGCCGCCACGCCTGCCCCTCGCGCTAACGCCCAAGATAAAAGGGTCTTTTGCACGAAGGCGCTAGTGCTCGTAGATTAACAAGGGGAGGAGAATGATATTTTCACCCAAGGTCGAAGCAGAAAAGCAGATGTGCTAATGATAATGTAGACCTCACATTGAAGCAGCTACATAGTGGTGTTTCCACGACCACAAATTTCAGAGAGGAATGTTGTGGGTTTGAGTCCCCAGCCTATGAACTTGACAGTATTCCCCTTGCCCAGAAAATGAAAGAAACAACAAACAAGACAGTCACTTAAGTCGTGAATTCCTGTCATGTAGCATCTGTTTAAAACCTATTCAACTCACTGAAATCTACTGAAAACTAACAGGCGACGGCATAGCAGAAACTTGCGACAGTATTGGTAACAACGTGATGAAATATTAACAAGGTTGCATGAGAAGGTTGATGTATTTGTTATTCTAGCTTCTGCCTTCACCAGCAGTGCAAGAATGTCACGGAATCTGTGAATCCTGGCCTGTGCTGCAGGGGTTTTACTTTTCTTCTGCAATGTCCACGTGGGCGTGGGGGGGGGGACAGGGACTCTGTCTTTAGCATCTCGATTGTAAAGTTGCATGGTTGTGGAAGGCCAGCTGCACTGCCTGGATACCCTGACACTATGAGCTCTATAAGCAAGCTCCTGCACAAAGCTCGACTGTGTTCCAGCGCCGCGTTCTCTGATGCCTTTGAGGAACAAGAACGTGAAGTAAATCCAAAAGCTAAACCAATTCCCAATCCACTGACCAACAAAGGTTTGTCTGTTGTCACATTCAGAATGAATGTAACAGTGTTGCATACACAGTGTCATTATAAAATAATAATGACACGGCCGATAAATTGGTCCGAGCTCAATTATATTCAAGCTATTTAAAGATCCAGTTCTGGAATGACTCTCATGAATTTCTTGGAGACTGAAATGCTTTGTATAAATACACAGGGCCATTTGGGGCCATGTTGAAAAGGTGAGCCTGCATGAATCACCCTGATGTGCTATTTAATTTATCTGTTTTTAAAGGCCATTTGGCCTCTTTAGAGCTTTTGGATTAATCAAATTTAGCACTGGGTGTGCGTCTGAGAATGCGCCTCTTAGTGTACATCAAGAATAACACTGACATAAACAGGCGTGAGCGTGTGAAGCGAGTCCAGCCTCCTAAAACCCTTGAGACATTGCCTCCATTCCATTCACTCAGCCGTCTGGGTAAATGAAAAAGAAATTAGTCGAGAAATTTAAACAGCTGAGTCGTCTTTATTATTAGGCCAAGAGGAAGTTAGAGAAGAAGAACAGGGAAGATACTCCAAGTGTAAAACCAAGTAAGTCATTTCTTTAACTCAGACGGGAAAGCAGCCAGACACACACACACACACACACACACACACACACGCACACACACACACGCACACACACACACACACACACACACAGACATTTTTAATAATGGTTGCACAGACTTCCTCTCTACATTCCCCCATAATTCCCCACTACAGAATCTGCACAGAGTAACTGATGCTGAAAGGGCAGGACACTTTCTATGAATTCATCCCCTGGTTTAAAGTGTCTCCACACAAATTAGGACTTTTCTCTTTCTCCCTTTCTTCCCGGCTCAGTCTGTCTTTCACTTTTTTCTTTCTGTTTGGGACACATTATCAGCATTAATGTGGCCTTGCCAGTCTTTGTAAATCTTTTCAGCCTTTTTCTCCCTGCTTCCCTCCCCTGAATCCCTCCATCTGGACACCGATGCTGCCATCGCATCAGGAAGGGTAGAAGCCTATTAGAGGGAGCTCGGTGGTGGAGCGAGAATCAATATTGATCCATGAGGTTTGCCTAATGGGCACTGAGAGGTGATTCCCCTTTGTCTGCTCAAAGAGCCCATCAGCCACTGCTCCCAACACACACACACACACACACACACACACACACAGATGATGTCTTTGCTGATGCAGCTGCTGTACTGAGTGAGCACTTTACAGCTGCCCACCCCCCACCCCCTCCCTCCCTCTACCTTCTGTGAACATTAGCATCCTTGAAAAGATTTACTGTTCTGTGGATTTATTGCTGTTTATCATATGCATCCACTGCCAAAAACACAATCCCAGAAACACCCCCCAACACACACACACACACACACACACACACACACACACACGCAAAGTGATTAATGCCAGGTTTCAGGATCCTCTACTGATACAGGTGACTTGATTGGCAATCATTCACTTTTAAGGGTTGCTGCAAAAAATAGAACTTCACAACACACACACACACACACACACACACACACATGCGCACATACACACACACACACACAGAATAAGGTCTCATTGGGTCAATAATAAAATTCAAAACATGGTGTGCAGAGTGAGATTAGATTTGCTTTTACAGGAAACTTGAAAAAATCTTTATTTAATATGACAAAAAAAAGAGAGCGAGACACAAATGCACTTCTGGCTGTCAATTTTTATTAAACAACAAGAGTATTTTTTCCTCTGCAATAGAATTACTGTTGTGAAATTGTTACAGCTCCAGCCACCGCGGCTGCAGGGAAGCGCCCGCTGGGAAAAAATGACCTTCATTGTGTTTCTGGTGACGGAGCTAAATCAAAGCTGCTGCTTGCTTAAGGCAGCTACTGTACACGGCCCCGGGGTGAATTATTCAAACACGGAATGAAGTGACCTCTAGCAAAAGATGGCAGAGACAAGGACAAATCTGACAGGGTTAAAGGTTAACGGGTCTGAGAAGCGCTGCACAGAAATCGTATTTAGATTTAGGGCGAGACGCTCGTCATTCCTCAGGAGGAGTCTGCAAAATGTCCGACCTGTCGAAGCGACGCCTCCACCCGTCTCAGCATCTGTGTACATTTTCTGTCATTTTCACATGCAAATATTAGTCTTATTACATGAATAAATGTGCAGATTTTATAAATAAGGAACAACGCAAACACTCAGATGCGATCGGTGGTGATTCAGATGAAGTTAATCCTGATGATGGTCCTGACAGATTTGGAGGCCTGTGTCTGCTTGTCTGCCTCCTGCCAAGTGCAGCTGTCAACTAACATTTAGCATTTTTCTGCTATGAAATACACATCATAATGAATGAAATATTTAATATTATAGTTCAGAGGTGAAAATAGTGTTTTTGACAGTTCAACTTCAGTCACTAAATTTCATCTGGCTTGTAGACAACAGGCAGCAAAACAATATGAACACAGCCATGCAGCATTATTGTGTGCAGGAAGGCATCCAGAATTACTAATACGATCACTGATCCTTTTGTATGATCCCAGTTTACGCCCAATTCCACTTCAGATTGTATTTTGTTTTGTTCCGTGACAAGCGGGAGGGGAGCATATTAGACATAACAGCCCACAGTTCATCTGCTGCAGGCATGTGGAAAACAGTGACAGATTTACATGAACGTACCAGAAGGCCTTAAAGTATCGTCACCAAGTTCAAGATATTACCAAGGAGATATGGACAGAACCATCGGAAAAATAAACTCCAGAAAAGACAGAGATGAACTGGGGAAAAAGGGAGCGCAGCTTAACATTCACGCACGACTAAACCTGAATATTATTTTACATGGGCTGTACAGGCTTCTTTGTCTTGGCTTGTCAACAGTTGTTAAACTGTGAGAGACGCTGAAATGCTGTGACGGGTTTTCATCTCAGCTTTTTGCTTCCAGTCACGTCAGCAAGACAGTGGGAAATGTAGAGCCAGATACTCAAATCAAGCACAAAGAAAGGTTTGTGACACATTTAAACCATCAACAATTACAACACTGGGGAAATTGATTTAAAGAAAATAAATTTAAAGAAAATTATATATATTTCATTTTAGAATAAATTATATTATAACAAAAGAGGAAGTCTCCACCTAAGAAGGATTAAGCAGATCAATTGCGATGTGTGCAAATTAAATACTGATTTTATCATTTGGTAAGAATGAGCAAAAGAAAAGGAAACTGTAGAACACAAATGCACATGTACATACACACACATACACCCACGAGCACAAGATTTTTATAGAGACTACACTCATAAAAGCCTGCCGATATGAAAGGAAATCTTAAGTAAAGTGAGTGGAGAGAACAAAAGGAGTAAGATGGAAAGTGTGGGTTGTGTGGGTGGGAGGCTCATTATACAAGAACAATGGCTTCAAACCCTGACACCCCCCCCCTTCAGATTTACTTACGGGGCACCACTGGGCAAGTGCTGAGTCCTCCTTCTGTTGCTGACCCCTCGCACGGCTCATTAAATCCTTTAAATTTGTTATACCACACACATGCATGCAAGCAAGCACGCACAAACACACACACTTTACGGTCACTATCATACGCACAGCGCCCAGTAAGCCTCCGCCCACCATGATGCCCCAGGCCTGCGGCTTTGCCATATGTCCACCATGCAGGCAGTGGAAGATCTGCAGAAAGTCTGGCAGGCGAATAAATAAAACAGCTAGTTCTACAGGGAAGGCTGACAGTTCAGTCGATGACACTGCGCCACTAAATTAGATCAAATATGAGCTGAAACACTGAAGATTAAAATGTAAGTTTGGGGTATTTAAATTATTTAAGTTGATGGGTTTTAAACCCAAATATGTAGCTCAAATAGATTTAGGATCTTCAGATTACTGTACAACTCCTTCTTAAGACATATATAGTTGCATATAAAGTTACTTAATACCTGACTGAACCAGTTCTGCTGCCTTTAGACCCAAACATAAAATCTATCCAGACTAGGTTACTCAGTAATCATTTCAGTGATTTTCCATTATCGTGGCTCGGTCAACCACTGACAAGCCCAGAAATCTATACTCATATCACCCTGAGTCCAGTTAAAGTTACATTGTATTTTACAATCACCTTCAAACAAATTCACACCAATGTCCGCAGCCTGAAACGTGTGTCTGCAGTTTGCCACATGCTTCACAACTGCTGCAATTCAAATTTAACACAGATGAGTTGGTTTTAGTCCTGTGGAATTCTTTATGGACACAGTAGAAATGAATTTGGTTTGATTAATGGAATAAAACTGATGAGAGCGAGATCACTTCTAAAGAACAAAGTAGATGGAGGATTGACTGTTAGAACCAAAGCATGCGCACAAAGCCAGATTGGGGGGAGGGATACTGCTTGGAGAGGCGGAGTCACAGAGCGCATCAATCAATCAATCAATCTTTATTTATATAGCGTCTTATACAATCAAAATTGTTTCAAGGCGCTTTCCAGAATCCCAGGGCCTAACCCCAGACAAGCAACAGTGGCAAGGAAAAACTCCCCTTTAACAGGAAGAAACCTTGAGCAGGACCAGGCTCATGTAGGGGGACCCTCCTGCTGATGGCCGGCTGGGTAAAGAGAGAGGAGAAGGGGGAGGACAGGTAGAGGATAGGATAGGTAGGAGAGGAGAGGAGAGGAGAGGGGTAGAGGAGAGGAGAAGTAGAGTGAAGGGGAGGTAGAGGAGAGGAGAAGGAGAAGGAGGAGGAGGGGAAAGAGGAGAGGAAAGGAGAGGAGAGGAAGAGGAAAAGGAGAAGGAGAAGGAGGGGGAGAGGAGAGGAGAGGAGAGGAGAGGAGAGGAGAGGAGAGGAGAGGAGAGGAGAGGAGAGGAGAGGCACAGAGCACAGAAACACACACAAAAAAAAAGGTCATCAAAGGTCAAAGGATCAAAGTCTCAACATGAAAGAGAGTTTAAAAAAAAAATGTAATTAAAGGTAAAAAACCTTACATATAAGACCTAATTTCTACATTATTAAATCCCACCGAAGGTTTGTAAAGTTTACTCCAAACCAAAGTGCCTGCTAAATTATTAACATTTAATGCTAATCGTAACATTTAAAAAGGATCAACCAGCAAAACTCCAGTCCAAATACTGATTTTCTACAACAAGTGAGTGAACTCTCCCCTTTCTGATAGTTTTAAGATAACTGCCACTGAGCTTTTACAAGGCTGCACTTTTAGTCATCTTGAAACTATGAACTTTTTTCTTTTCTTCAGCATTTTTACCAAATGTATTCAAATTCTCATATCTTCATGACCGCTTTAACCTTTTCGGGGTCATGGGGAGGGCGCACATGTAGGCGAAGGCAGTGTTTACCCCTAGTTTAGTTCATCACATGTGAGCTATTGTGGGTTTGGTACCTTGCTCAAGGGTACCTCGGCAGTGTTCTGACTAGGCGGTGCTTCTTACACCTTCCCCTACTACCTTCCTTGCTTTGGCTGTACTGGGGCCTGAACCAAGAACCCTCCGCTCCTCAGCCCAGTCCCCAACAGCTACCGCCACCCCCATATTCTTCAATTAATTCGAAGCACCAAACAAAAAAACAGGCCATTATGGAAACTTTAGGGTGAAATTTTCCCTCAGTCGAAAACATTTAACACTTCAAAGAAAATGGCATATTTGTATGTGACACTATAAATTTACTTGTCATTCTAAATTATAGCAAATGTTTGTTTTTTGTTTTTTCTTGTGGTTTCAGAGTGCAACTATGAACACCAACGTTTTCCGGGCAGGACAGGTTCCCTCCTTCAGCAGCTCCCAGCATGGTGGCGAGGGAGATGGACGGACATCAGGGGCATCTGAGAAGGTCATCAGAACTTTTCGGGGCATCCTCAACAAGTTCACCCCTGAGAAGTTTGAGAGTCTCATTAGACAGGTGGATGAGCTCAACATCAACGATGAGGAGACGCTGAACACGGTCGTTGAGCTCGTTGTGGACAAAGCTTTGTCTGAGCAGAGCTACAGCGCAACCTATGCTCAAATGTGTGACCACCTGAAGGGGGTAAACTCTGCATTCTTTGTCTGTACGATTGGTTGAATTTGGACCAGATTATTGTCAATGATATGCAAAACCTTTCCCACATCAGCTGAGGGTCTCGTCCCAGAGCAGCGATGGATTCGTTTACTTCCATAAACGTCTGCTCTCAAGGTGTCAGATGGAGTTCGAGAACAGAGGACTCCTGAAGGAAAAGGAAAATAATGTGTCTGCTGCTCAAGAGGTGAGTACCGGCACAGCTACAGCGGAACGAAATATGCAAGCGCAATTATTGGACTGAAGCTCAGCTTCAGAAATGCACCTTTTGTGAGAACTTTTTTTTCCTACAAAATTGCACTTGCTCCACTGGCAAGAACGGTAGAATAGTTAGATTTTGAACTCAAACTTAAATGTAACCTTTACAGTGTTTCACCTAAGTTAAATACATGCAAATCTGCCCTCAAAGGATCTGCAGCAGACCAGACACAAGACCCACGTGCGTTTGCTGGGGACCGTGAGGTTCATCGGAGAGCTTTTTAAGCTGAAGATGATCTGGGAGGCCATAATACACACGTGCGTTGTTAAACTCATCAAGGATGAGTGCGATGACTCTCTGGAGTGTTTATGCAAGTTACTGTCCATAGTGGGGAAAGGCCTGGACAATGAAGCTGAGAGGGTAAGGAGAGCACACACACACACACACACACACACACACACAGACTGTCCACGCATAAACTGAATGAATGGGACTCTTATTTTCTTACTTTTATTTTCTTACTTTTAGCCAAAACTTAATAGCTACTATTGCCACATATGCTACCTACTAAAGGAGAAGAAGATGACTCCAAGAATCAAATTCATGTTACAGGATATTGTGGCCCTAAGAAAGGTGAGACTCTTTGATGGTTAAATCATAAATATGGTCTCCAAGTTGAATTCTCATTACATCTCATGTGTGTCCCTCAGAACAACTGGGTGCCCCGCAGGAACGATCAAGGCCCAAAAACCATTCAGCAGCTTCACCAAGAGGTGAAGCAGGCTGAAGAGAGGGAGCAGCTCCAGTACGAGAAAGGGCAAACCACCATACAGCAAAGAGGTGGTGGCAGGTTGGCAGATCGCCGCCAATCCTTTAATGTGAAAGTGATCCCTGGGAAGGTGAATCAGAAATCCAGCCACGACTGTAATGGAGAAAGGAAGCAGCAGGGCCATTTGGGCAGCAGCTCATGTAATGGCATCAGCAAAAAACCAGGTAAATAACTGAAAAAGCCAAAAGATTGGGTGCATTTTTAAACATCTGGATGGGGTTTTTCACTTCTTGTTGCTCTTTGCAGTTGAACAGAAGACCCCCCCAAAGCAGGCAGCAGCCTTATCACAATCCTTTTGGCTCTGCAATGAAGAAGAAGTGCATCGCGCACTGAAAAGACTCCTGCAGGAGAAACCCGTTAATGGTAAAATAGAGGAGTGGATCCAGGTAACTCCCGATGAGAATGACCTTTAAACTGGATTTTTCTCTAGAGATTGTGACTGTAGGCATGAAACTAACAAAGGTTCCTCTCCCCCCTCCCAGAACAACTTCAATTACAGGCAGAGGTCATCAGAGGGGTTTGTGAGGGCCTTGGTGAGAGCGGTCTGCCAGTCAGTCATTGTTAACTGTAAGTGTTCTATACCGTCGTATAGAGGCAGATTGTTTCTGTCCAATAACATGATTCATTATTTTTACTCCACATTGATGTCTGTTTTACATTATCTGAGCACAAAACCAGTCTGGGACACTTTATGGTCCATGATTAGATGTGTTCGGCTTCTTTACAGTGGTGTGAAGAGAGTGTTTGTGTTGTCAGGTGGGGTTTATACCCTGAATACCTATGAGCTGCTCGACAGAGTGAGCCTCTTAAAGAAATACATCTCTGATGCCCAGAAGCAGCTGCTGGCCCTGAATGTTCTGCAGCAGCTGGTGGGCCACATAGACCAACCTGATGGTGAGTGTCCCATCTATCCACCTCGACGGTCACGGCTTTGTTCATTTTAACTTTGAACAACAAATTCAGATGCCAGTGGTGTTTTTCTATTGACTTATTCCTGTGATTTCTGCTGGTGTGTGTCCGTGTAGGTTTGCTGCGGATGTTTTTCGATGTGCTGTGGGATGAAGAAGTCATCCAGGACGAGACCTTCTTTAAGTGGAGGTCATCCACAGTCTCTGCAAAATCCGTCTGCAACTTTTTCAACATGCTCCAAGAGGCAAACAGACATTTCAACTGACGTTGGGGAGCACAAAAAAAACTTAAAAAAAAAAAAAAAAATCTGCATTATTTCATTGTCAGTAATATCATGTCTTTGAATAAAATTCAATTTATTTCCAAATACAAGTGCTTGAATATCATTTATGTTTTAGTGAAGTTGGGTAATATAGTTCCGACTAACACCATTTATCCTGTTGTGATCATCATGTTTTACTCTCTAAAGGAATTTTGGTTTATTGAGGTTGAATTTTCAAGACAGTTATAAACATTTACACTAAAACTACCTAAAGAACACAATCTCTAACAAGTATTAATCGTTTATAATGGTTAATGATAAAATAAAGTGCTATATAAAGTAAAATAGATTCAGATATTTTGAGCGTATTTCCTATATTTGTTCTTTTAGTGATAGTAAAACATTACACTCAAACTTAATGTAATGGGATGGAAGTGGGGGGGGGGGGGGGATTCAATTTCTTCACTTGTGCCTCAATGTGGCATCGATCATACATAATATTAGAAACGTAAACTCAAAACATGTAAAAATAGTGTTTGTGTATAGTAATCCATACAATTACAAGTGTGTGTGTGTGTGTGTGTGTGTGCTTGTGACACAGGAAACCTCCCAGAAAGGCCTCCAATCATTTTCTTTTCAAAAAACAACAGTGACTTATCCTTCATAAATTAGCTGCGCGGCTGCAGGTCCAAACGACTGACTCTTTCGTGACCCTCAGTGCACGCGCTCCTCAACAAAGGCTTAAAGACAACGCAAAGACTGCGTGCGTGCATGTGCCCAAAACATAGCCCAACATGGAAATACCTGTACATGCATACATGCTGCACATTGTGCGCATTTCTGTGCGCGAGGTTTTTGTGTCCGAGCCTGCTTACCTTGTCACGGGAGGGTTTGGTGGAAAACAAACAATGCCCCATTGTTGGGAGCAGAGGACGCAGCCTGCTGCGAAACACGGAATTTGAAACACTCTGAGAGGAGACGTCCTGTGTTGTTCTTCAAAGCGTACCGGCGAGGGGGGGGTGGGGGGTGGGGGAGGAACTGTACAGGCAGCGAAGGCAGGCAGCAGAGGACAGCTATGGAGAAAGAAGTCTCTTATCTCATCTCATCTTATCTCATCTTATCTCATCTTGTCTCATCTTATCCAAAAACATTGCTCCCTATAAACTGTGATTAATGCTGCTTTCCCCCCCCCCACTTGCGGGTCCGACGGTTTGAAACTCTGCCTCTGCCTTGTGCAATACTGTGACATGTTTACATAGGCTGGAAGGAAACAATGAAGTGGTGTCTGTCTGTCCGTGTGTCTGAATTAGCTAACCCTCACAGGGGCTTCTCCTAACATGGCACCGCATCCCTCCACTTGCAGCTGATTGCACCACTCACCCCCTGCTGCCTAATGCGAGGAGGGTACCTGCTGCAACCCCTTGGTTGAAGTCACCCCTTCCTCCCACCATGCCTTCTGCACCTCCCCCACTGCTCGGTCCTCCATGCCCGTTGATGATTTTACTGGTCTCTGTGGTTTAATGGTGCGCTTTATTAGTTACAGAGCATCTCCTGCCTGGCTGCTGACACTTGGAAAACACACAAAAAAAAGAATCTGTGCATGCAGAAATACACCCTCGAAACACCCACGTACACTCACACGTGTGGGCCAATAAGATGCTCCGAAACGCCCACAGTGGAGGGAAAGCAGGGGTCTCTGTGTTCCTCTTGTAAGCCGATTGTTCTCTGAGGGTACTCACCGTCATCCTCCGGGTTTGTCGATAAAAGAGATGATGCTGAATCTGACCTGCTTGGATAATTACAAGCTGGAATCTGAGGAATGCTGTGATCTTTACCGAGCCTGACACCGTGTATATGATCCCATGCAGCTGATTAACCTGCCCCTCTACATGTGCGCCTGTGTGTGTAGGGGGTCACGAGTTGCTAAAATGTGATGGTTATTATATCTCTGTTTTTTAAAAACCCTACCTTGCAGTAGTGGTTGTAAAATACGGCGTCGCCTGAGGTTTGGACACAGGTTTCTGAGGTTTACCATATACAGCCTGGGCGCTGCATGCTCCTCCATCCAGTGAGAGGCCATGTCACTTATCTGAGGAATTCACCCTGAACCACTTCTTCTCATAAACACTCCCCTGTGGCGCACATCCCTCTGGCTTATACACACACATACGCACACACAATTCAAGAGGCTCTGTATAACTAAAACAAAAATCCATCATGGCTAATCCCACACGGTCCACGAAACGCCACGTGAAAGGTCCACTAACTGCACACATTGCTCACATAGTTCTGCGTCTCCGTGTTTTCGGTGTCATGGCCGCACCAAACAGGTGGTCCTCATTAATTTTTCCCTGAGCTGAGACAAAAAGCAACAGATGCGAGCGTCTCTCAGGGTGGCTTTTGCCTGTTTTCTTTCCAAAAGAGCTGGTTAAAACTTCTCATAACCGTGACACAGTTTGCATTATTTGAACTGCTCAGTGGTTTAGCTTTGTCTCGGTGGGAGGGGGGTCTGAATCATTCAAGTAAAACATAAATGGACGCGCATGGAAGCTCGCGGAAAGACAGTGATTTACTTCTGCCTGGAATTCCTGCTGCTTTGTTTCCGATTGATCTCCAGAATGAGAATGTCAGTGTGGTGGCAGAGAGATAAGAATGGAACTCGGAGAATGCACATGAGCAGAATTGTGCACTTCTGAAGATATGCTAGAAACAGGTAAAGGGACCATCAAAAATAGACAGGGATCTCTAAACCATAAACTCCTACTGTTTTACTTGGGCCAGCAAGTTGAATGTAGATTAGTCACTCAAATAGTCTTCATACTTCTTTTCTGAATAAGAATGTGCAGTCTAGTGTGTACAGTAAAGAGCACACACTAGGCACACTTGGATGTGTGTGATTGTAAATGTGCATTTTTTGTGTGTGTAATGTGACACTTGCATCTCAGAGGGTCCTCATCTGCTCTTGGAAGACCTGTCTGTGCCAATAATGGACGATGAATTCAGATTAATAGATGGTCTCATCTGTTCTAAATGCGGCAGTGCGCAACAACAATGCACACAGGTCAAACAGTTGCCTCTCAAGGAATGAAAAGGTGACCACAAAGGTGTTATTTTTTTTAATAATTTTGTCCTTATTTTATAGAAAAAGTATGTCAAATATGTTGATCTAATGGCTGTATGACTAGTTTAAGCTAGTTTAAGGAGGCTATACTGTTACACGTGTTACATGTTACACAGGGGGTCAAATTCAATAAGTCAATAAAATACCCATTGGAGAACAAAGCGAGGCACATGGAGTGATTGTATCATGTCCTAGGATGCTTCTTCCGAGGGGGGAATAGTTCAGCGATGATGACTTTATAAGTGATTCCAGCACAGCTGATCGGAGCTCATTCTGGTTGCATTGCACAGTAAGCTGTATTATATCAAGTAAACCTTAAAGAGGATGAAACTGGTTTCGGTAATTGATATATTGTTTTACACATTCCTGAATTTCTGTCAAATCTTCAGTACATATATACGGTAACTGTCCAGTGTCAATTTGTTACATGACCCCATTAATGCATCTGCGTCTGGAAAGTATATAACCATTAAGGTCTTTCAGCCGAGGCAGCTCCACCTACACTCATTCAAACTATATGCACACAGTTTGTACTGTATCGGTTCTCTTATAAGCCACATGCAGGTGGATATCAAATAGCATTTATGTACCTTATCCTTTTCATTTATCTTGTGATATGTCCTGTTTTCCTCTGTCCTTTGAAAAGGCGTCCTAAGTTTGTGTTGTGAGGTTAACCTTCATTTCCACTGAGCTGGGTCACGGCCCCGTCTGTTTGTAGGAAGAGCAGTGAGGCCCTCAGCAAGCCCCTCATATGTTTTCCACTATGCTGGCCTCCTGTAGCGTCTCACAATAAGTCTGAACGCAGTGCTCTGGACAGCTGAATTCAATGCACTCACCCCCCCTCCCCTCAACATCCCACCAACCACCTCCCTCTAATAAAACTCTCTACTCCAATGCTGATGGTAACATGCTGTATTGCTGCATTGTAAAATGCAGCCTCATGTCTAGTATTGTGGGGGTATAACGAGCATGTGGGACATTACTCTTCTCATGGGAAACATGACCTCCAATCTGCCACCTCTGTCTCCACTTCCCTCAGATGACTCACCCACTCCATCCCCCCTCGCCACTGCTTACAGCCTCCAGTCCAGACCTTCTGCTTCACTTCTGACTTACTGATTGATTTTAGCATTAACGATTAGCTCAGCACAAACACTCACACACACATGGGCCAGAGTAGACACACACACACGCTGTATGCATCCATTGTAAGTGCCATCATGCGGCTTTCAAGATAAGGCAGTTACAAGCCTGGAAAAGTCTTGATAAGGTGGTTACAGCGGGGGGGGGACACAGTACGGCTGAATGTGCAGAAGGGTCATTTTCAGTTTTTTATGCCCCCCAAAGCTTAAAGTGAAAAAATAAACCCACTCCTGTCCATCTTACCATCAGATGAAGACTTGTCCAGGTTCAAATCATCCCACAGTGGCTGAATTCAACAGCCTGAGCGAGGCAGCCTGGTTGGTGACAGACATGATTTGAAATTCTCCCCGAAGAGCCAAATATTTCAAATATTAACAATGCAACAGTCTATTAGGAAGAACGTGTAGACAATCCTCATTTTTAGAATGTTGATTTGAAATTCAAAACTATGTAATCACACAATGTTGAGGTGCACTCATTTGGTAGGCAAATCTATCTGTTACATGTGGGAATTTGACGTTATTATCGAGAGTGTGGTGTCCGAACTTGATATGGAGAATGAAAAACCATTTTCAATGCTACTTAAATTCATTTCCCCCTATATACACTCAAGAAAACACTGGGCATTATTACTGCAGTACAGGTGAAGTTACAGTGAAAGCTCCGGTCGGAGGTTTTTAAAGTACGCTGCGATATTTAACTCATTTGGTGTGTTTGAATTGATAAGCGCTGGGTGTAAATGTGGATGTTGACACAGCTGCTTTACTGTTCCCCTTCAGTGCATTGAAAGTGTTACTTCTTTTTAAACTACAGGATGACCAGTTTAAAAAGAAGCTACCTCCAGAACTCTATAATAACAGCAGGGGACGTAATCACATATTCTCCTGCATAAATATTATAACTGATATCCTGTTCCGACAAAAAGGACTTCATTCTGCATATGAGAAAAACTGAAGTTTCTGTCCGACTGTCCTTAAAACATGACTCTTTGATAAGCCTGTGCGTTAAATCGCGGTTTAGTCAGACTTGTCATGTGCATTTAAGTGTCAGAGGTCATGGGAAACATAATATTAGTTAAAGTTTAACTGATAATGTAAAAAAAACAAAAAACAAAACAAAAAAAAGCAGACTGTGTCCAAAGGTCAGCACTCGGTAATCGGTCAACATGTCAAACCGGTGATCACGCGCTAACGCATGAATATGATATAGTGCCCTCTAGTGTTGGAGCAAAGCAATAACGTCTACACCTCAGTCCAACCTCAGGCGTGTTGTAGCAACTAAGAAAAAAATCAGCAATCTACATTCACTTAAACTTTTCAACAACAAACTATTGGTAATAAAATGTGCACTTAATATCACAAATGTACCCCTGTATAATGAAATATGCTATTAACTGTTGTTATTTACTATCTGGAGTCAGTCAATCAAACCTTTATTGTTGACAAGACAAAGTGCGACCTGGTTCGTTTTACTCTCACAGGGGAAAATCTGTAGCACCAAACAACTGGTGATTGCGTTATCTCAGACACAAAAACAGACAAATATAGGTAAAATGCTGATTGTTTTATAGGAAATCGTGAGAGCTCAACACCAGTAGTGAATGCTTTCAACGTTAAGCACAAATCTTAGTTACAGACCAAATGAAGTAAGAGCCAATCGTTATTTAGCTGTACAAAGTGATGCTACACTGGACGCACTACATGTAAATGCATTTCTAAGGTGGAAATACAATAGGGTTTTATAGAATGTATATTTTAAGCCCTGTTTTAACATCAGTCACAAGAAGAGAAAATCCTGGACTTCTACTCCGATTCCTTAACCTCAAAGGCAGCAATTCAGCCGATTTCTCCTCGGTGTTCCAGGCCCCATTCCAGTGTGATACAAATGAAAGTCTCTGGGGTTTTTTGTTTTGTTTCTTCTTCGAGGCGCACACACACACATACACACACACACATACACACACGCACACACACTTAATGTGATGATGCATAAGCTTGTTCAGCATCAGCAGATTATTTACAACTGAAAGGTGGCAGAGGTCTGTGACATGGCACTATAAATAAAAGTGTTGCTGAAGGGCACAAACTGGTGGCTGATGATTTTGATGGCTTCTTGAGCAGCTGATCCTACAAAATAATGGAAACAGTTCAGTCAGTAGTGCTCTAGCTGATAAGGTACGATCTGTTTAGTGGTGTCAGATGGCCAAATGCAAAAGAATGCTTTTACCTCCCAGAAACGAAGCAACCATGTGTGGCTCTGCCGCTCCGTATCGACAGCTGAGGGTGAACAAAAGGACAGAAAAGGACTGAGCACGGTCTATCATTCACCCTGACTGATGAATCCCAGTGTGATCGTGACTTACAACTCATGGATGTAATCATCTTTAATGTTGACATTGAAGTTGTATTCCTGCAGCAGGCTGTTCACACATAGCTTCAGTTTGATGATGTCCTCCTCAACCTGGTAATTGTAAACACCTAACAAAGCAACACGAAAAGAAGAAAGAAAGAAAGAAAGCAGTGTTATTTCTCAAGTAATACAAGCAATTCTATATAATATCGTTACATCAACACTTTGTGTCAAACTAATTCCACCGGTTGTGCAACGGAAATGAGCCAATAAGATATATATTTTTAATTTCAGCCCACGTCCTACCTGGGAAGTGAGAATGCTGCTGATAGAAGCGATCGATGGAGCGAAGCATGAGGTAGAAGACCATTTCACTGTCAGGATTGTCCATGCATGAGGCTAAAGACACACAAGCACTCGGTGAAAAGGTAAGTGTGCATTTAAATTTCCAACGATTAGCGGTATAGTCAAGGTAACTCAATGACAAGAAAATGAATAAAGAACAACCCTGGACAGCTCAATGAGACAAGGAAGGACTTACTGATTTCATCTCTGTTCACCGTATCCACACTATATTCATCGGCCAAAGATCTGCAGTGAACAACTCGCAGAAATGATGAATTCTTACCTACAGACACCAAATAAATGCCTGGTTAGTTGAAAACATGTCTACAGTAACCTGATAAAATTCTGAAATCACAGCATTATACCAATATCAACAGCGATTTATGGACATTCAATGACCGGTTTACTTACAGAAGAGTTTTATGTCCTGTTCGGGGATGCTCTCGGGAGGCTGCGGAAAAATATAAGTCATTACAGCGCAACGAGTTAAAGTACATAGGTCAAAATATTAACCCTTAAGTTAAGGTATTCTGTTAGATACATAGATCATAGCTCTGTTTATTTAGTGCAAACAGGTTTTCAACATACCTTCCCAACAGATTGAAGCAAACGCTCCACGTACTTAGAAACAGCTGCTGCGTCCTGCATGGCCTTTGTCCTGTAGCTACAGTTAAGCAAAAGCATCAGCAATGTTGCCGCCTCTGACTCATAGATAAAGAATCTGATCTGCTAATATTTGTTAATAAAACTTCCTTAGCACGTATTGCATCTATACAGCTTACTGAATTATACTGTAATCAACTCGCACTCACACATTTTGAAGTTTAATGAACTTCTGAGAATCAGCAATCATATCTGGGATGGTTCCCCGAACAGGAAGGCTTCCGTTGCCTTCATTGAGAACAAACTCCTTGACAGCTTGCAACATCAACCAGAAAGATGGGGTCTGGTGGACACACAGCAACAGAAACACTCCAGAAAATCAGAATTTCAGGTGAAGGAATAAGAATGTACATTTAATGAAAACACTCAATACCTGTGAAGTAACATTGTTGCACTGTTCACTATTAAAGAGGTCCTTAACTACACTGGGAATCTGTGGAAATCAGAGACAATACAACAGAAACACAACAGTACATTTAGATGGGTAAAATTAGGATCACAACTGGTAAAACTAGGATCACAACTTTTTTAGGTGTAGAACCTTGGTTGGGGTTAAAGCTGTGTTGACACTTTTGATGGCTTCTTCAAAGTTTTCTTCATCCTCAGGGACGCCATTCTCATTCTTTCGGATTCCTTAAAGGACAATCAGTCAGAGAAATGTTTCATTTAAACAGAAAGGATATTAATCAAGTCCAAAGTCCACCCGTACCTTCCCGTATAAACTGCCTGAAGGCCTCTTTTTCCTTGTAATTTTTTGGAGGCTGACAGTTGTGCTACAATTTCAAAAGATGTTATGTATCAGCACAAAAACAGTACCTTTAAAAATATGAAGTTAAACATATTTTCCAGATATTGAGTGACTTGAAAGTGAAACAGTACCTCACTAAGCCATTTCTCTAAGTATTTGGCAACAATGATAATCCACGGTGTGTGACTGTGATCCTGCAGGAACAAAAAGAACTGAATGTAGAAATACTGTGTCCATTTAGTAAAACTGGCTATGTCACGACAAGAAAATGCTTCTTAACAAAGCACGCACTTTTTTGTCCATGTTGTCCAGATCGTACGACTTAACATGATCTTTCAATTCGGCAAACGGTTGGTCTAATCTCAGGTCTTCCAAGGCATTGTCTGGGTGTGATTCAATCACTAAAAAGGAAGTGGTAGGGGATAGATGAGTCTTTACAGTGAAGCATCACAGGTTTAACCAGTAACTACAATTATTTAAAATTAAATGTTATCATTAATTCAACAAACACAACAGACCTGTGTGCTCCTGCACCACCAGTCTCATGTAGCCAATCAGGCCGTAAGTTTTACAGATCAGGAAAGGTACAGAGGCGCTCCACAGAACAGTGCCCAGTCTCAAAAATGTGCTGTTAAAATCAGTGAGATAAAAAAAGAGTACACTGATCCATTACAGCAGTTAGGAAGAGATTCTAGGATACATGCTAAAATGATCATTTACATGAATACATAAGATCTTAGAGTCTTACAAGTGACGCCATTTACACATATAACGTTGTAGTTCACATTTGACTCTAGTTGGAAGTAAATTATTTTGTTAGAAAAAGATTAAATCACCTTTCAGGCAACTGGACACCGATGACTATGGAAAATCTGTGGAAAAACTCTGGATCATTGTCCAAAAGTTTGTCTGGGCTCTGCGGGAATAAAATAAAACACAAAAGTGATTTTTATCACCATTAAGGTGTTAACATAAATTGTACTATTGCAATAATAAAAAAGAATGGGTTTATTTTCAAGTGAAATATTATAAAAATCCCCAACCTCCTCAACAAAGTTTCCAGAGACATCACTGTTGAGTTCTTGTAGCAACTCTGTGGCAGCCTGTGCTCTGTTCTAAATGATTGAAAAATAAAAAATAAATTTAAAATCTTTATAGTGGCCCTAAAAACAAAATCACAAGAGGAAAGCTGCTGATATAACAACAGATGAGTGTAATAGGAAACTGTGTGTGCATATTTGTGAAATACCTTTCCGATGCTGCTGTTGCTTAGAAAAAAGCTGTAAAGGACGTCAACAGGTCAGCAAGGCACACAAATAATACTAAAAATTACCAGACAAAAAAACGTAAAAAGGAAAACTCTCACTTGTTTCCGACGTCTTCTCCAGTAACAACGTGTCCATCCACTATTGTGAATGCTCCAATACCTGAAACACGTAAAGGGATGGATTAACAGAGGTTTCCACAGGAGCTGCTGCAGCAGCCACATCTGTTTACCTGGCAGCACCAAATTCTTCAGTATCTCTGTTCCAGTTGCTGTGGCGTTAATGAGGCAAACGTGTGAATTCTCCAGTGATTCCTGACCGTGGTCACCCCACAACCTGAACAATCACGACACGAGTATGAGCTATTTTGCAAATTGATGATGTGAATTATTTACTTTGCAAGCTGTCACTGCAAGTTGCATGCTAGCTTCCACTACATTAAGAGACGTAGTCTTTTTTGTTATTCCCCTGTGTCAGTATAATACTGCGATGGTAAAATAGTTGCCATGGGGATGTAATTAGTCCCACTTAAAAATACTGGCTCGTCCAAGCTCACAAATAGCAAGCTAACTCCATCTAATGCTAATGCGCTGTTCTAAACGGGTTCAGTGATGATATGTGAAAGGACTATGCAGAAATGCATGTAGGAAAAACACAGTGTTTTGTGACGTTTGCAGTATAGTTTAAATTTACCTCAGTTGTCTGTCGTATTTTTGTTCTTTGGACGCTTTGGTGGCTGCCATTTTTTCGACCAGAGCGGCATCTATGGAAACATTTTACTTCTGAGCAACACATTCGACACGAAGACGCTTGACAGACGATTCAACCAGGCACTTTCGACAATATCGTTCGCCCTCTCACTATTAAAAAAATGAAAAAAATAAATAAATACGATTTTATAGTATCTGTGAAGCAACCACCACTCCTGCAACTTACATCTGTATTATTGAAATCTGGAAATTTGGAAAAATAACGACACTTATACGTACAGGGTGGAATTAAGTGGGAAGCCATAATCAAATATTAGAATAGGCAGGTAAATGTATGTTGTCGTACGTAAATTCCCAAACTAGTCCCTGTAATTTCACATTAAAATTCAGGATCTGAGACGATGTCTTCTTTTAAATTATTTGGAATATTTAGACAAAGGTGTATATTGCAACAATCGTTAAACGATCTTACAAAAACACGCTAAATTAGGCTTTTATAAAGCGTTTAATCACAACTGAAGCCGCTTTATGAAAGCGGAGGCATTTCTGGTCGGAGTGATACAGGAGTCTTAATTTGAGCATGAAGAAGAAATTAGCAGCACGCGCCTCCATGCGGAAACGCGTGCAGCGAGTGAGGCGGACGATCCTAAGAGAGCTGATCTGCTGCAGAAACATCAGAAGAGCTCAGCCTTTAAACCCCTGACAGGTGGACTGGAGGTGTGTGCTGGACCGTAAGCATGAAGAGGCGGGTCGGTAAACAGATAATTGTCCTTCCCCCTTAGGCTGCGTCTTTATCAGCTCCGCGGACTGATGTGATCGAACAGTGACACCTTGGACAGGCTTGAATCCGCCGGCAGGAAAAATGACAGGGCACGACTGGGGCTATGGGGTCGAGGACGGTAAGAGAATACAACATTTTAATGCTCTAGAACCGGCCAGGAACCCTTGATGCAGCAACCCCTGTATATAAGGATATACGATTTTGCATACTTTGCTTTTGCCTTTGCGTTTTGTCCAAGCAGAGAAGGGCAACAGCGTCATTAATACGAGATTATCCTCATGCTTAAAAGGATGACTGCTGTTTGCAACATGGCTTTCACTGTTGATTTAATCTGCATTGGCAACAATGTATCAGCTGCATATCAAAGGTGTTCTTTAGAGACACCCTCACCATATTATTATGTGAGATTAACTTCATTTATATGATGTTGTGGAAATTGAATTCTATGCTTATTAAGTGTTTTTCCTGGTATTCTTTTTTCCTAAGGTCCTTCATTATGGCACCAAAACTACCCGATTGCGGAGGGGAGCAGACAGTCCCCAATTGACATCCTCCCTCAAACGGCTTCACATGACCCCAGCTTAGGTCCAATTGCCCTGAAGTATGACCAGTGCACGTCAATCAACATCGCCAATAATGGACACTCTGTAGTTGTGGAGTTTGAGGACTCTGATGACCGATCAGGTGAGAAAAGTGTTGTTGGGGTCATGGGTCAGTCTGTTCAGTTCACAGCCCGATAACCAGTCAGTTCAGCTTTTCCACAACGCAGACCATAAACTTTTAATTTATTTTTCAACCCCAAAATGTGATTGGTCTTGGGAAGGACGGTGTGCACTGATAAATGACTGTTTTTAACCCTCACCTAGCAGTTAGCCGCTGAGGTCACAGTCCAGGGACAATCATCTCCTGATACCTGTTTGCCAGCCGCACGTTGTGGAAATCTGTGTTAAAGTGTGACTTTGAGCAAACACAGGCTTGAAAGAATTAAGTTGAGTTGTACAAAGTTGCAAGCCACGTGCACAGATGATCATAATCAGAGCTTTTAAATAAACCCCAGATTACGCAGCGGAGAAGCAGAGGCTGCGGTTTGCTGCATGAGCGTCTTTCTGTTGGACAAGAAATATAATGACTTCAGGTGATCTCAGCTGTTATTATGGCCACATTTACTTTTATAAGTGGGTGGCTCCCACTCAACCACCCCCGTCATTGCCACAAATGATAGTTCAAAAATGTCGGCATGTTTGGCTCAGGTTGTTTCCTCACAACAGATCTTTATTGCTGAAAATAAATCAAATAAAACAATCAAGGCCTGGAGGAAAACACAGTGATTGGTGACAATGTATTTACACATGGATTAGGGCAGTGTTACTATAGTAACCACACAGAAAACTAGTTGTTTTTGACTTTATTTAATTACTGGATTTCCCCCCGCCAAAAATGATGCAAGGTGGGGATTAATTATTCCTCAAATGACCTGACTCGCATCAATTATTTTAAATAACTATTTACTGATTACTCTGTTGATAACAGTGACACCAACTGTGTTGCATCTGTTTTTTTCTCCTCATTTTTGACAGCACATTCTTGAGGGTAGCGTACCTCTGCACTCTAAGATGGTGGAGTGCCCGTGATGCTTGGCTAATCTGCCCGGCGCTGCAGTGTCCTGTTTTTCAGAAGGATGTCGGCAGCATCACAATGAATAACAATCAAATTAGACAAGTGGCTTTACTGAGCAATGCAAGTCACAGGCCCTGAAAACTGTCTATCCCAGGGGTCTCCTGCTGACGGGGTAGCATACATTCTATTATCCTTTGGTGGCTGAATGTAAAGCTAAACCAACATAACTCTGAAGTAGCCACATTGCTTTTTTCCTTTAGCGCAGGATTTACTATTTGCGTCTCACCTTGAAGCTCTTGTCTCAGAGACCCGCTGATGGATTTGTTGGGAAGGTGACCTCGTGTTACAGCTTTGAGTGAAAGGTCTCAGCTGGTTTGCTGGTTCTGAGCAGGCTTTGAAAATGAGAATCTTTTCAAAAACATTCCCCCGTCCTCCACAGTGATCCAGGGGGGCCCGCTGGACAACCCCTACAGACTGAAGCAGTTTCATTTCCACTGGGGGGGAAAGGGCTGCCGTGGTTCTGAGCACACCGTTGAGGGACATAGCTACGCATCCGAGGTGGGTCTTTTTTTTGCTCCACGTGCACGGATTGACATGCACTATTACTCAAGCACACATCTTTTAATGCTGAACAATTTAAAAATAGCAGTTTTGGTTCATTTTATTGAAAGAATGTGTTTTTCCAGCTTCATCTCGTGCACTGGAATGCAGTCAAATATGAAACATTCGGGGAGGCAGCAACGGCCCCCGATGGCCTCGCAGTTCTTGGCATCTTTTTAGAGGTATTTTTGTATCTATGACGGTAACCAAAAATGGTTATTATTTGCTGGACTGCAGTTGTGTGTTCATATAGATCCTTTCCCAGCGGTCCCGCAGTAAATCTAACACACAACTGCTGTCTTCTCCCGTTGAATAAAGACAGGTGATGACCACAGGTGGCTCCACACGATAACGGATGCCCTGTACATGGTGAAGTTTAAGGCAAGTTATGGGATTTTATGATGTGCCGCATTTGTCTGGTTTATTGCCTGTCTGCCGAATTATGACTGCGATAAAAAGCTGTTCCCTTTTGTGTCTTGTGTCGCAGGGGAGTGTTACAAATTTCAAAAGTTTCAACCCCAAGTGCCTTCTACCCAGTAGCCTTCACTATTGGACCTACCTGGGGTCGCTGACCACACCCCCTCTGCATGAGAGCGTCACCTGGATCGTCCTCAAGGAGCCAATCGCAGTGTCAGAAAAACAGGTGCGTGTTTTACTGCCCTTCTGAGGACCAATTATCAGGTCTGATGCTAGATCTGACCTGTTTTCCTTATTTCTACATGTTGCTTGTAAAATGAATACTTTTATAGTGTATTTAACTAATCTACCAGGTTTTTAATTTTACTCTGCTATGCAAAGGTTTGCAAATGTCTCACTAAATTAAGCTCTTTAACTGTAGCAGGCTGTGCTTGGGCGGGGGTTCCCTCCTGCACTATGATGCTGTTATTAGAGGGAGCTCCGTGTTGAGGGGTAGATTTAGGATTTGGTTGTATTCATTGATTTCTCTTCGGCAAAGGCTGAGCTGACTAACTGGACTACAAAAGCCTTCCTGGTCTCTCCAGTTTGTGGCAACTGTTGTCATCCTCTGGATTATACCCTGATGCTTTGCTGATCCCTTCTACTCCAGCCCCCATTTTTATCTCCTGGACTGTCTATCAGGAAGGTGGCGCTTCAGCGATGGCAGAATTTTGACTGTAGTTACAACTAGTGTGTGCGTGTAGTGTGTGTGTGTGTGTGTGTGTGTGTGTGTGTGTGTGTGGCGGGGGTGGGGGTGGGGGCAGGGGCGGGGTGGGGGCAAGATGGAAGTTAGGCCTCATGATATGTGTACAACTGCTGCGCTTGAGCTTTTAATCCCCTCCATCGTATTTTTCTGATGGCTGGATGAGTGGGTGGATTCGAGGCCTTGATAGAAAAAGGCTTGCATGCAGACCCAGTGGGGCGAGACCCTTATATAACAGGGGGGATATTAGTTTATTTTTCCTGCCGATGGTAGACTTGGAGGGAAGACTGAAGCTAAGCTTCATATTTGCTAGTCTGGTAATATTTCAAATTTTTCATTTGCCTTTGAGGATGGAGTTTATAAAATATGAACTTGTTTCTGCTCCTACAGTTTTGTCCCATCTCATTTTTGCCAACCTGATTACTGGCAGCTATAAAACAGAAAGACCTGAGACATACTTCACATACCGTATAAACTGCATTTATAGAAATCTGGCCCATTGGAAAAATAGGCTGTCTACTTGACCTATAGCACATATTT
This sequence comes from Takifugu rubripes, assembly GCF_901000725.2. Classification (NCBI taxonomy): domain Eukaryota; kingdom Metazoa; phylum Chordata; class Actinopteri; order Tetraodontiformes; family Tetraodontidae; genus Takifugu; species Takifugu rubripes. The sequence continues at coordinate 17,184,218 of NC_042297.1, read as the reverse complement.
GCTGGGGGGTCTAATGTGTTTGTGGCCAGCTGGAGGAATCTGAAGAAAACTCAGGAACACAGGATTGGTGAGAATGTGGAATCAAACCCAGACTTTCTTTTTACCATGGTGACAAGATTTCTCCCCATGGGTCTATGGTTAGATATTTAATGTCCACATTACTGCAAATTAATTCTGAGAAAATCTGTTGAAAACTAGACCAATCGGGAAGTCCCAAGGTGTCATTCTCAATTCAGATTCAATGAAATCTTTTAACAGCGTATAGTTTTATAACAGGATATCAATGTTCTGCCATTGAGAGAACAATTTTAACTTAAAGCCGGTTTCTCTAAATGCAGATGAGCAAGTTCAGAATGCTCCTGTTCACTGGAGAGGAGGAAGATCAGAGGATGCGCATGGAGAACAACTTCAGGCCTCCGCAGCCCCTCAAAGGCAGAAAAGTGCGCTCTTCCAATTAATGCATCCCCCAGAGAACCAACCTTATCAGGATAAAACCCTGGATGAAAACAACAGTTGTTTGAAACTAAAGTGAAGGCATTAACCAGAGTGTATCATTTTAATCTTGTGGTAGCTTATTCTGAATGATTTTTTTTTTGTAATTAACAGAAAGGGGGAAATTAGCAATTTGAAGCACAAATGTCCCTCAATCGCAAAGGGAGGACTCAATTTTAAAATGATTAGAGGAAAAAAACAAGGGATGCAAGCATCTATTTATATTAATTTATCTTGGAAAAAATTCCGTGGTTGGATACTTGAACTTGTAGCTGCTGCTGAGACTCGGTGCTCCATTGAGCAACGAGCCTTTGTGAGGTGCCATTTGATGTTAACTGGTAAATCTGAGGAGCGCCGCAGACCGGTATCACACCACTCTATCTTCTGTTAATACTTAACCTTGGCCTCCTGGCTGATCCCTGTTGATCCCCTGTTTAGCCGGCCCATTCTTGGTGGATTCCCGGGTCTTCTCACTACGGCTGGTTTCCAATACAAACATCCCAAATGGAACTGAGTCTTGCATTTGCGGCACACAAAACCACTGCCTCGACCGAGAGCAGCAGAATCTCAGCTCGTCTACTGTCAAGGAAATGTCTGCCATAATTAGTTTATTATGTAGGACTTATTGAACTGATGCAATCTTAAAATGCCAATGATTTCTGTACTACCATCAAACCCTGGAGCTTTGTTTTTATGGTCTTCACCTCACCAGCTGCACTCCAGAAAAACATCCCAGCAGTACTGTACATGCCTGACCGAGGCCCCACTGTCTCACACGAGATGACTTATGGCAGCTTTGTTTAATGCCGGCCCTTATTTACATAAATGACGATAACTTTTGGTCACACAAAGTGGTACACGGCAATGATGGCACAGCAATAATGATTGTATTGTGTACGTGATCTAGGAATGAATATGTACAATACGGGTGGTTTAAGTATTTTTGTAATGCATTTGTAGGTGTTTGTAATGTGAAATAAAACTCAATAACCCTGCTAACATCCAAGTTGTTAAAGGTAGAAATATATATTTACAGGGGAAATAAAACATTTTTCAAAATTCAAAAGGTTTCTATTTTTTTATCTTAGCTACAACGCACAATTGCAACTACATAGACCTTTAATTTTAAGCCAGACTTTAATTATCAATGAACATGCAATATTGTGCTTTCATCTGACATCTGTGACATATTTTTGATTAAGGACCAGTTTGGGCAACTGTGTAAGCTCTTTTAAATGAGTACTGCTACTGTGTTTAGAGTAATCAGTAGCCAAGTTGTGACTGGGTCTGACTGATAATGTTGACGCACAATCCTGGATGACATTACAGAATTGAAGTCAAGAATGTTGAATAGTATAAATGTCAATCATTTCGAATGTTCTTAATTAAATAAAATACATGTATAAGAAACACGCAGCCATTATGTATTTGGTCAATGGATGCAGAGGGCAGCAGTTTGTCGTTTTATCCAGCAGGTGGCAGTGTTGTTTTGCAATGTATGGTTTTTGTTCAAAACATAGATGAACACCATAAACGTGCATTGATTTATTCGATAGCCATGCTGAAAATCAGATAATCGTATTAGAATAGGATTATATTAACATCACAATGATCTGGACTAAGATGTCTTTATCCTAAATCCTATTTTGTCTACATAACCTTCGATTTTCCTCGGCTACCTTTGTTTCCCAGGTGTTGTCGCGTTGTGATGCAGTTCCAATTTTAGCCCGTTCGTGGCAGTATAGCATGTCCTTTGTTTTCCTGCTGCTGTAAACGTTTGCCTTTTCAGCGACCCTAATAACAAATTCAAAATAATAATAGAAATGAACCAGGGGTGATGCTGCTGAGCGGAACCTGATAACACTGAGTCATATCATGATGAAACCAGAAGATATCTGACATGCAGAAAAGCAGCATCTGGTTTTTCACTAAGGCTTGACCTTGTCCATTCATCTCTGCAACTGTGTTTCCGCAAGGAAGATGCAACCCTGCTATCTGGTTCCAATTCCATATCATGCTGATGACTGCGGAAAATTCCTCATGCAGGTGAGTAAAGGATGAAACGAGGGTTAGGTGGAACTACATTTAGAACGACTCCTCAATTTATCCTACAAAAATAGCATCAGGGAGCTTTATTGAGACCAGAATGCCTGTGTGGGCACATCATCCTCAGCCACAATCGATGTGCCATGCAATAAGATATTACAGCCAAGCCTCACACATAGAGTTGGTCACATGTATTTTTAGCAACAGAATATCAACTTGCTTGATAGCGATTTTTTTTAATTTAAATTTTCCCAGACGCAGCATTATTTGAGCAAGTCACGAAATGCACACCCGCAGGACAAAGAAACAGAAGAACTGACTGCCGGGCAAACTGGGCAAACAATCTATTTTCTGAATCATTTTTGTGGCCCTTCAACGAGGGTGAACGATGTCACCCAGGGGTTAAAAAGGCTGGGGATTTTCCTTATAAAGTATAATGATCTGATTTCACCTGCAGTAAAATGTACTTGACCCTATAAACCATAAAAAACCTAAAATGACAGCAACCATTCGGCCGACTTTCCCTTCTCATGTGTCTAAGCCGAAACTTCCGTTCAGGCTGGAAAATGCGTTAAATCAATGCACGTTTTTGTCAAGGACAACCGCTCTATCTGACAATCAGGTGACACGGCCCTGGTGCAGTTGCCATGGATACAAACAGCACTTGTACCACAACACACAGGCTTGGCCAGCTCGTATCTCTCCCGCTTGTCTACGTGCCAGTGATCCGTCGCCAACACCCTGTCAGGAAACAAACCCAGGCTGCAGAAATATCAGACGCTTCTTTCACCGCACGTGTGTCTTCATTAGCTGCTTTAATTAGCAGCGCGTTGTGTGTTTTGCACGGATGTACAGTAAATGGGACTGGGAGCTCGCTTTATTCCAGTCACACAGTCCACCTGACCTTTCCTGGAAGGTGAAGTTTGGCCATCGCAGATGTTCAGGGCCGGATTCAAGTTCTAACGTCTTGCCAAACAATATACGCCTTTTATGGGGTGTCTATATTTACCAAACAACATTGAGGCTGTCAAACAGTGGCCGTGGTTCTGGGAAGGGTTTATAAATCACACGAAGGATACCGTTTGGTTGGTCTGGTATCATAATCAAACCAAACAGACCTTTACTGTTCCGGGAGGGAGGTCACGACCTGTAATCTTATGCTGTGCTGTCAGCTCAGACACCGTGAAGGATGAGATCTATGGACCATTTACCAAAAAATATCTGGCCCTGATGTCTGGCCAGCACATTCAGTTTGCTCCAGGAAACGTTGTTGGAGACACAGATTCAGTGACAGCCACACCTCGGACCCTGACATCCGATCCCAGCATTGCCCAGACGTGACATATCCCAAGTGGTCGACAGTGGTCTTCGTGGTCTTCAGTAGGGTTTAGGCAACAACCCTTTGAGGCGGGTGGTGTTTGTGCACGGTCGCTATAGGAACACACCCAGTCACTGCCGCGTCACAGGCTCACATGATAAAGGCTAAAAAAAGGAGTGTGATACCATAACATTAGCACCCACCAAATGAGCACATTTATGGAGATTCTCATCAAGGGGGATGCAGGTAAAGTTCACGTAGTCAGTATCAACCAGCGGTCGCACAAGTTTGCAGCGAGTTTTCCCAGTTAGCTAACTTTATACGTAAATTTTAGTGCTCCCAGTAGAATTCACAAAATAACTAATTCATGGCCTACTTGGCCAGAAGTTAATTTAATGAATCAAACATACATACAGTCAAATGAATGTCTTCATTTTGTGTGGAGTGCCATTTTATATCAGTAATTTTATGCTTAATGAAGGTTCAATTAACCAGACCATTACCTTAAATCTTACCAACTTGATGTGCTGCTCCTGGACCATTTCATTATCCAGTGGTGACAACTCTTCCTTTTAGAGGATGTTTTCTGACAATTATGGTTTTTCTAATGTGCTCTCAAACTAATATAAACATCTGTCTATCCCATATCCATTGATTCCAAATTGATCAATAGCTGGAAGCCAATGCAAGTGTGTTGGGGCTGTTTAAGGTTATTGTGCTTGTGTTTCTCTCCAGTATCCATCAGACAGTGATTTCAAGAGGGAATGAGGCAGGGAAACTCTCAGCGTTATTTATATCCCATCTCCAGACTGACCAGTTTAAGAGGGATTTAATAACTTAATGGGTCTGACTGGGACAGATGCTGTATGTGATCACCTTCACGTCTGTCTTCAAAAAAACGTCCCTGGCGTTCGGGCTGTTTCATCAAACCACCATCGCCAGCACCGGCACATTCAAGTCAGAGGGGTCAGCCATGCGCCTTTCAGAAGCATCACATGTTCGCCACCCCCCGCCTTCGCCTCGGCCCCGGTGGGTCAAAAATAGGTTCCGTTAGCCTTTTATAAACCAGAGTGTTGCTAAAATAAGGGCTCTGACTGAGCAGCAACCTGGCCCGGAGAGACAGCGGCCTATCTTTAGCCGCAGTCATGTCCTGGCGTTGACAGCGCCACTTGCAGAGCTTTCCAGTCACCGTTCAATAGGTCATGTGTGCCGGGGCCCTGGCCGATGCTGGAAAGCACCGCTGAGTAAAAGTGGTAATCAGCAGGCTCCCAGTGGTGCCGGGGCCACGGCCCTAACAGAAACAAAGCCACTCACAGCTGCCCAGTTAACCGCTCGGTGATTCTCGCCCTCAGATTCTTTCCATCCACTTAGTGTTTATGGAGCTCCGGGCTGATGACAGATAAGCACGGTTTCTATTGTAAAGTGCAGCGGTCTATTGTTACTTCAGGGTTGTAGGAAGTAAATGAGAGACGCACCCCCTGACTGTAACTGACGTGGTCAGACTTTAGGGTTCTTTTCATCCCTCAGAAGGCTGATCTCGGTCACCTCACCTTCTGCACTGATGCAGGGAAGGCAGAAAAGTGTTATCCCTTCAGGTGTGTGTGTGTGTGTGTGTGTGTGTGAGTGTGTGTGTGTGTGTGTGCGCGTGCGTGTGTGTCCACTTGTCCAGTGCATCCTGGGACAGGGTCAAGTTCCTCGTGATCCTGGCATATTTTATGGAGCGGATGCCACTGTTGCTCCCTCCCTTCCTCCCCATCCATCCATCCATCCATCCATCCATCCATCCATCCATCCATCCATCCATCCATCCATAACATCAGTCCTTCATTTTTGGTTGGACAATAAACAAATAAAATATAGAAATGAAAATTTTCTTAATTTATGTATGTGTTTCTTTTTGTTTATGTGGTCACCCCAAGGATGTGAAAATCTGCACGTAGAACTTACCCCCCTCCCGATATTTTCCAGAGGCTCTTGGAAGACGAGGGAAGAGTTTATTGTTTTTAGATAAACTGCGGTGCGGAAAACGATAGACGCAGCGCGTTGTTGATATGACGGAGAAGCCGAGAAGCTGGGACCCTGAGTTGAAAACTGCTCCGCGGGGAGTTCGGGAATCGGCCGGGTCGATGCACTTAACACCAAAGGAAACTGTAGAAGAGGTCACGTGACCTTCATGGAAAATCTGAGTGTCTTCCTGCTCCAACTCAACATTCTGCCCCCCCCTCCCCCCGTGATCCCTCAGCCATGCACTTTCTGGCGAATACTGCTGGTCCCATCCCACTCAGTCCTTCAGTCCATAAACGAAGTCAGAGGCTACAGGAAAAAGAGGTGTGTAGGTGGGTCGTGCATGTCTGTCTGTGGGCTCTCAAGACCATGCCACTGTTACTCCGCAGCCTTGCTGCCTTCACATGTGGGGGCTGCGGAGGCTATATGTGCCAATCCCTGACGTAGGTGAAGTGACCATTCAAACAGAGCGAAAAAGGGCAGTCTGGTCATCGCATCTATTATTGAGCCTGGAGCCGGTCTCTCCGTGGTGGTGTGCCAGGATGGAGACATGTCAGCTCTGGCAGATGATTTGTGTGGGTGTCAGAGAGGATGAATTATTTGAGCATTTTCAGGGTAATGGTGCAGGACAAAAGCTGAGTGACCGTCTCGGAGACCTTTGATTGAGATTGGGTCAGCTGTTAGAGGTGTTTTCGCCGGGGCAGCCTTCAATCTGACGACCTCAAGGTTTCTTCTGCCAGACCTTGAACGCAAATGCTGTAGATCACATGGCTGCTTTGAGCTGGAGACACCTTCTGATGCTTTTGTCAACATTTTCAATGCTTCAATGGTTATTATCTTTAAAGCGTGTGTGCAGGTTTTTTTTTTTTTATAACTGGTACTGAATCATTCTAATGAGGTTTCCATCAGCATTCTTATTGAATTGCAATCAGCAAATAATTACCCAGCCTCTGTAATGCCCTTAAAATTGAATAGCCTCTTATTGATGCCTTCAAACAGCAGGGTGGCTTTTAGCGTCATACGTCTGCAGTAGAATAAAACCTTCTGGGCCTTTTGAAACCACACATATTGAGGGTCAAGACATGATTTCCGCTTTCTTGAATCCCAGTGCATTTAAGTTTCCTGTCTGATGGCCTGCAAAGTAAAGGATTACATCTCTCCGCCATAAATAGCAGCAGTGACGCACCTAGTCCGTCAAATGTCAATTTCCCCCGAAAAACAGCTTTAATTATTAGATTTAGGAAGAGGACTCAGAGCAGGGGCCGTCAATCTCACGTTTCCTTTGCTGTTCAGGACATTTCAGCCCTCACATGTTTTCTGAGGAACGCAGGACATGTGGACAGCTGGGGACCATCATCAATGATGCAACATAACGCACCACTGACTTTTGCAGCGCCGTTCCTGTCAGCGAATCAATTTGCGGCAGAAATGGAAAACCCTGGCAGCCTCTGACCTTTTTGACTGCCAGTAATTGCGGGCAGTTTATAACAATCAAAGAGGATTTACAGTAAGAGCAAAGAAACAGTTCTTTCCCACATGTTGCAAATCAAACCCTGAAGCCCTGCCTGCAATTCCATAAACACAAACTTTATTCTTTGGTGTCTTGTGATTCGTTTCCTTTGTGTTCTAATTTCATCAAAATGAGTTCTTATGCAACACAATACTAAAGTTCAAATGTCTAAAAGCAGAAGAAAGGCCTCTGAAACAAATGAAAATGATTAAATTCCTTCCCTCGTTATTAGTTTGACAGGCTAACATCTCATAGAGAAGATTGGGAAGGAAAAATTTGTTAAAATGTGTGAATTTAAAGGGCAACAAAGCTAAAAAATAATGAACATGCAATCAAGATGCAATAACAATGGAGAAGATTTGGACATTTTATTGTCCAAAGTCAAGGACCCAAATATCAGTCCAATAAATTATTACAATAAATTATCCTCCATTGCATGTGGAATATTGATTCTAAACATAACTTATTCATCTTATTCAAGCTTTTTTTTAGTTTTATTGCTTCACAAATGGTGCCGATAACAGTGGAGAACCCAAAGAAAACTCTTCTGGGTGCTAAAGAACCACAAGGGTGAAATTAGAGTTTTTAAGCAGATAAACTTTAATATTAATACCTTTAACACTTATGGGAGTCTCACTTATTAGGGGTGACAATATAAAGCAGTGGCGAAACAGTCATGTTGACAATCAGAAGGACTCCGCGTTGTCCGAAAACAAGCTTAAAATAGTTTAAGCTGTGGGGAAACATGGAGGAGGGATTAGGAAAACCTCTTGTCAGTGCTGGTGCCTGTGCAATGGAAATACTGCAGCGTTGTACTGTCCCTGTCCCACTCCGTGTAGCTGGAAATGTCAACCACATCTGTTTGCTGCCTTATACCCCAATTCAAGCAGTCGCACGACTTACCGGAAAAGCTAAAATTGGAGGCTCGGACCCATAAATGTGCCACTCAAATTAGCCATGAGCTAAACCTCTCTGCTCTGAGTTCCATCGCTCTCTTTGGCGTTCTTTTACTTCACTCCAAATGACGCTGTCCTTCGTTTGGAACTGTCAGCTACAGTTATAAATAGCCAAATAACCTAATATAAATTCAAAGTGGGCCCATAGGCTATCAGCAGCATTCTCCGTGTATTTGGTGAGTCACTGCATGTTGTGGGTCCGTCTAGTCTCCACACTACCGCCTGTTTTAAAAGTGAACATGTAACTGTGGCTATTTTTGTGGCTTAATTCTGCTATATGATGGCTGCTGAAATGAATATTGGAGAAGTGTAGAACATCACTGTCCTAAACCATCCACTACAAATTACATGAGACATAAAAACAACCCACACATTGACCAACAAACAAACATCATCAGAATTCCTGATAACCACACACCCCAGCGGATGGAATCAGTGGATCAGCCCGGGAGGCCCCGAGGGCATTTTAGGTGCCAAAAAACAATTCTTTTTCTGAAGGTCTCCTTGCAGTTACAAATATATCTTTTCAACCCATTTAAATCATAAGGACGCAACAACCCTTTTCAAAGAGGTCCGTTACTCCCATGCAGTTTGGTAGCAAACAGCCAGCAGTGGAACAACATCACCATCCCACAGGAATTCCGTCTGTGTTTTTCTTTTCATTTTTTTCTGTTGTTGTTTCTGGCTTCTTTTTTTTGTCTGTTTTGTTTTGCTTCCCACCGGCTCTTGAGACAGACATCTGGAACTTCAATAGACTACTTGTTGGAGTTTCTTCACGTGTTAGCTGCTAGCGCCGTCGACCCCTGGAATAGGGTTAGGGTTGCTTTATCTGTGTGGCCGGCTGTGCGGAAGGTCGCTGATGAGAACAATATTGGTTTGATCCCTGATACCCTTTGGCATCCCTGAGGCTGCATCTTCATAAATATGTGGCACCCTTCAAGGTAATTACTCATTATGTGTGACTGGGTACAACAATATAAAACAGAGACTAATCAAATCATCCATAGCATCCAACTCTGGAATATGCCCGATTGCATATGATCCAACCCCAATTAAAACTTGAGTTACAGGATGTGTTTATAGTATCTGTTCAGTTTGTAAAGGTTTGCTGTGAATGAGAGGTCGGACATTGTAGGGTGAGTGTCATTCAAGAGACCTTTGAGCTATTTATAACGAGACTGTGGTCTCAATATAGCTTTGCAAGCCTGTGGGGTCATCTGGGCAAGCATTTATAAAGGCTTAATCTCAGAGACTGGAGCTGCTTATGCAATTACAAACACAAGACAATTTCAGGCTGTCTCATTAGAGTAAATCAGTTTACTATGTCAAAGCTAGCAGGAGAAACAATAGTTCTATGGCTACGGGTTCATATCTACAGCTTCTTTACAGCTGTGTCAGGATACAATGGAAGGAAAACATCATAAAAAATAACAACGTCCATAACATCATGTCAGAGTTTCTGTGTCTTGTTTTTGTGTCTGCAGAAGGCGACAGATCTTAGATGGCGATCTTCAGCGGGACCGTCTCCTGGTTGCTTTTGATCGATTCTTTGGGGTTCTGGTAGGAGAGCCTCACAAACACAACCACCAGGATTGTTCCTGAAAGTGAAAACTTAACATTAATGCAATGCCAACTCCTCCGATACGATGTGTTAAAAATGCCAATAAAGTAAAAAACTACGGCTCAGTGGTACATTTTTTTGTACCTTACACCTTACTGCAGGGGTTTTTATATTGACTTTTCCTCCATCCTCTTACCTATGACTGCAAAGGTGCCAAGCAGGATACCCACTGCAGACTGGATCGTCGGCATGCCCTGCAACTGCTTGACAGGCATTTTGCAGTTTCCTCTCACGTTGCAAGGACACACGGTCACTAAGGCGGGGAGGGAGGAAGGGATGCACACAGGCAAGTTTGTTCAAGGTGTTTAAAGTGCTGCCCAGGAAGCAGAAACTACAACATGGTGATAAATCATGTTTTGTTTAATGCACTCTTAGAAATGTAAGAAAAAAGACATCCCATTTGACCTGCTAAGAAAGTAATACCATCATAATTCGACCTTCAAAACAGAACCAGATAAAAGGAAATACTGCACCAAATGATCAGGGATTAATTATTAAGTATTTTGGGGAATCTGGACTCTGCTGAACACCAGAAATACGCCTCACAGAGGTCTCATCCTTGTCTTAATGAACCAAATTTGATTCTTGCTTGGTCCTCGTAGGACTTTTGAGCTGTTGTCACATTCAATGTGCTGGTGGATGCAGCAATGATAGGCTGTGCTCGGCCTACAAGGGTGTTCGGGAACAGATGGCTTCTCTCGAGTGCATCAAGGGTCTGTATGTTTAATGTCAACAGGCTGTTCTGGAGCATCCCGGCAGAGGTTTTGTGAAGCATCACTGACCCCCCTTTAAACAGCAGAGCAAGGACAAGCTGGCACGCAGGCTTTGATGTATATTGGTCACTCCTATTCCCGTGTCCTGTCACCTTTGCATGACTCTGTTGCTGAATGACAGAATTGTCATTACCTGGCAGGTTTATGAAGGTGCTCCTGGGAGGGGAGCTGCTGTCAGAGATGGTGAAGGGCACAGTGTAGACCTCTGGGGCCAGGTAAGGGACATTTAAGGACAGATTGGTGTGAGTATCTGAGGGAGAAAATATCATAATAGTTACAAACTACCACAAAAGTGAGGACTACTGCAGCGCTGAGTTCATCACAGACCACTTCATTCCCTTGTAAATAGTGTTAAATTATATTCTTTTACAGGGTAAAGGATCTAGCAAGTACACATTATCAACCTGGAAGTCAGAATTCAACATCTGGCAGTACAACAACTGTAAAACAACACACACAGCTTAAAAACCGTGCAGCGGGCAAAAGGAAGGATCCATGTTTAGAGGTCTGGAGTGTGTCTATCTTATCTGCGGCCGTTGGGCTAACTCAGGTCTGGCCACGTGACGCAAAAGCCCTGTAAAGAGAAATGTTTTATCAAGCTGTTTGAACTCCTATCGCAGGGTCTCAGCCTCTATGTTTGCGCTTCGCCGCTACTCCCCTTCACGTTGCATTTGTCACTCAGGGACATGCGAGCTGTGTGCCACTCAGGGCTCTTATCGTCTATCTGCGCTGCCGTGTCACAGGTTGGGTCTGTGATCTTCCTGGAAATTAGCTGGATGCTGTGATTCTCTTAACACCCACCTCATGTAGCATATTTAGAAGGAGAACCATAGGAGAACCACTCTGCTGCCATTCAATTATTATTTATTTTTTCTTTATCAGGTTTGCTCTTAATAAGGCTGCCAGGTAGTTTAATGTCAGAAATTAAAGGTCAGAAAGATTCAAAATATCTCACCCACTCGCTGTCTCTCTCTCCCTCCCTCTCTCTCTCTCTCTCACACACACACACATGCACACACACACACACACACACACACACACATGCACGCACTCAAGTGTTCTTAATGCTGCAGTCACTCAAATTGTGAAAAAGCAGACATTTCCACCACTATAAGTACACATTATTGGTATGAGCGTTACCGGCTGTGACCAGGTGCAAGGCATTCTGGGAGGTGCCTTTTTTTAGCCTCCATTAGCTGGCAGGAACTCAGCAATGACGCCAAAGAAATTACACAGAAGATATAATTACAGCTGGGCTCAATCAATACCAACAGGAATAGGGGAGTGAAAGAGGGAGATAAAAAAAAATCTGCAAGGAACGAGAGCGGTTTGAATGACTCAATGGCGCACGTCAGAGCAGCAAATTATTTGCATTAAATGAACATAAGACCGGCAGTTTAACCTGCGTGAGAGGATCATTACCTTAGGCCCAAAATTTTAGATAGCACAGAAAATTATTTTGAGGTCCGGGAAACATCGTTTGAGTAATAATAGAAAAAGTCTATATTATATTAAAGCAATCATGGAATATGTCCACTGGCGGTGTTCTAACGGGTTAATTACTCCATCCATGTGCCTCAATTACAACACAGTTTAATTGGCTAACTGCTTAAATCCAGGACGAAGGGACAAAAGTTTGTCTCTCGTACAAGACCATTGGATCGTCCCTGTTGTGTGTTAGAGTTGTTGACCACCGACCACGTGAGTTTTCTGAATCATAGCATTTGGCTGTGACCTGCTTGTGGGTCACTGTATCACCTTACAGTCATGTGATTGAGATCTAAATACTAATAATATACTCTGAGTCCAGTGGCTTCACGAGCTGCACTTGTCTCACCGTTGATGGGCGTCAGCTTCCAGTTATGGCGGACTGTGGCGTCACTGCGCAGGGAGAAGTTCAGATGTCCCCCGTGCTGCGGCCCGTCGCTGTCCCGCGAGGCCAGGACCAGAGCTTGATCCTCCCAGCGCGGCGTGCACAGGTACTTCCAGGAATAGTCTCCAACCAGCACGGGGCTGTTGTCGTTCACGTCCAGGATTTGGACGGTAACCAGGGTGGATGCAGATAAGGAAGAGTTTCCTGCCAAAACAACCAGAGACAAAACAACAACAGTGACCCTGTGGTGCAAAGACAGCATCCACTAGATCTGTTCTGTGAAAGTCATTTATGCTTATACAGTCAAGCGGTGCTGAATCACACTTTTTTTTTACTGAGCTCAATGTGCAAGATGTGAAGATTCAAAATTTTTCAATCAAGCTTCACCAGATCTGCATGAACTTGCTGTATTTTAGTGCAAATTTAATTGCACTAAACTTTTTAGTGTATTATGCAGAGAAATAAATGAGATTTCCAGTTGAATAAAAAAGTATTTACTGCCAGGACTGTGGAGCAAAACATATTTTTCTTTTATTATGTTATATTGTGTGTAACAGAACATACGTCCGTCCACTGCAATGACCTCCATGGTGTAAGTGCTGTTCTCTTCTCGGTCCAAGGCTTGCACGGTCTTTAATTCACCAGAATATTTCCCTATTGAGAAGTATTTCTTTGTGTCCCCTTGCAGAGAGTACCTGCGTAAAGGGAAATGTGACATCAGAATCTTTCAAACTGGGCAGATTTTGCCGCCGCAGTTCCTCCGGTTCACCTGATGGGGTGAGAGTCGGGGTCATAGCCCCGGATGGTCGCGATGACCCGGCCCGGTTCCTCGCCCTCTCTGACGGTCACCTCGTAGTGACTCTGAGACAGAATCGGACCCTCGTTCACGTCATCAACGTAGATGGAGACCGTCGCCGTGGAGGCATGTCCGTACCGGCCGCGCACCAGAGCCACCGGATTCTGAGCGCTGAGCACGAGGATGTACTCACTCTCCCGCTCAAAGTCCAGGACCTGGGAATGAGTGGACATTTCACACATGTAGGTGAATTTTACAGTATTTAAAAGCACGTGGGCTTTAAGGAGTAGTTTTTTCTGGTGAAAATAGCACCTCAAGAATATCTGAAAATAAAATCGGTGAATTTATCGAGCCAGTTTTCAGAATAAGCCAGATTTTAGTCACAGTAAAACCAGCCAACTGAGTCACTGAGTCACCAATAAGACATTTTCCATGATGATCCACTTGGACGAGATGCTGCCTGACAAAGCAATAATAGCAAATAAGCAGCAAGTAATATAGCAAATAATAGCAAGTTTCTTTCAATTGCTGTCTTTTAACATGGGCTGCACAAAATTTGGGGCAAAAGCTTTTCATAAATAATGTAGTTGAAGAGTTTAAAATAAAGATTACTGTACTGTAATCTGTTTTCTAAAGGTGACGTGACCTTGTGACTGATACAAAAAAACCCCAGTCCTTGTTTTACTGGCGGGGTTATCAAACTCACAACCCTCCATTGCTTCGGCCGCAAAAGGACAAAAGTGAAAGGAATCCTGCTGTTTATCACACAGTCTTGTGAATTTGATTATTTTAAAGCAGCCTTCCGAATCCTGCCTGGAACTCGTCATCGCTGTCAGGATGATTTTTTTTTTCTTCTTCTCTAAAACGTGCTCTGACTTCACATGAAACAAGACATTATAAAACCAGCCTGACATCATCTGTCTCGGGCTAAGTGCGTCTCTGTTGCCAGGGAGAAGAAACGCAGCCCTCAGAGGGTGGATGAGTACCACCGCTGACTGCAAGTGACGCAAGGACCCAGTCACCGTGTTACCGGCACAAAGGAACACGCACGCCGGCTCCTGAGGCCCGTCGCTCACCTGAACCTCACGGCTCGACGGTTCCATCACATTTTTTAACTAAAACCTCCAAACCACTATCGCCTCCATCATGGCATCACAAATGATGCACAAGGACATCCCACAGTCTTTTAAATCCGATCTGTGCTTCAACACTTTGCCCTTTTTTACACTATTTCTGATGCTGCAATAAAACCTTCACTGCTACCAGGGGACTGAATAAATGAATAATATACATATCATTTGCTAATGGGCTACTTGACAGCTTATTGTTATGTTAAAGCACGTTTCGTAATTAAATTTAACATAAACAATCTCTTAGAATTCCGCAGTTCTCTAAGATTTTCACTTCAAACTCTCCCCTCACCTATTAATTGATGTCGATGTGAATAATTACAACCTATTTGAAAATGTTTGTTTAATGTAAATATGACAATAATGCACCAATTCTAATGTATTCCGCTTTCACAAATTTCCTTTTCCTTCTTAATCATCCCTGATTAGATTCCCATCGCCGTGAGCATCAGGAGTGTCGCCACTGTTGTAAAAGCTCCATTAGTGTCGGTTCACCCAGCATAATTATTCACTTGGGCTGTGAGCAACGTGTAATTTCTGATAAAGACATGCCTTTGCCTTTCCGTGCTGACATCACACTGTGACACAAAAACTCAGAGGAGTTTCTTTTGGTTTCTTTTTGGAGCCTTTTGTCCAACATGCGGTCCCACTGACATGCCTCACGTGGCCAAAGCCAGGGCCTTCATAGCAGCTGCTCAAGGAGGCACCGAGCGAGTCTGCACCAAAACGCATTTCTGGAAAACAGAAATCCTCGTGTGTTGATCTGAGATAATACAAGTTTCCATTTTTAGCTTTTCCACGGCTCCTGCTTTATCTCAGCAGAGCGCATGAATCTCACAGTTCAGTCACATTCATCAACTCCCACAGAGGGTTTGAAAATAATAGACTGTCTCCTGCCTGGCCCACTTAGAGAGCAGACCATTAGACACACACACACACACACACACACACTCACACACACACACACACACACACACACTCCTCTACATAAAAACACCCTGCCGGATTATACAAGGCAGACGAAAGGTGATGCGCCGCAGGCGAAAGAGATTATTGGTCTTAAACATTCAATTGTTATCTGGACGGTTTGAGGCATGAGGGGGCTTTAATACTGATATTGAATATTCCCTTCTAGTCACGTACACACCGTAAAAGCCACATAAACATTGTTTAGTAGTTGTTTGGGACTGCATATGCGCCTCTGAATGATGTACCGTGCAGGATCTAGTCGATAAATCGGACAAATGTTGCTTACCTTTGAAAGGACGAGGGCGACCTCGTTGGTCTGCTTGTCTGTCACTAATGTAAACGCCTCCTCTTCATTTCCAGACTCTAAATGGTAGTTCACCTGCCAGCTGTCGCCCCCGCGCACATCTGCATCTCCTGCCAGCACAGCTGTTACTGTGGTGCCCACTGGAGCGTTTTCTGGGATGTGGAACGGGCCGTACTGATTAGGAAGAAGAAATACAGGCAGTAATAAGCAAAGGCTATATGCAGTGTGCAATTATGAGCTGACTGCGCACTCACAGCTAGCATTGGCATAAATATTAATACACGCAACCAAAAAAATCTGAACAATACTTGTCTGGATTTTGATGTTGCCAGTTGACAGTACGTGAACATACATTTGCCCCCTCTTGCCCTCTTGGTGTGAGTTGACCTTTCTTCACACACCTCTGTGTGTTTAGACAGGCGTTTAATCTGCCACTCACTGATGTCCTCTGGCGAGGCAGCCATGCCTCTGATCTGGCTGGCCCGTCTGCAGGGTCACTGAACCCAGCCCTGTCAACACTCTCCTCCCACGTCCCTCCCTCCACCGCACAGCCTTCACTTCTCCATGGAAAAAGCTGCACTCCTCGAGCGTGACCTGCTCAAGAGTATTTTCCACCTTTGTGTTTTAGCGTGTTTTCTGGAAGTGCGGCATCGATTATCTGGGCAAATGTGGCCATAAAGGCAATAAACATGAAGAGTGAGACACATGTAAGCCGTTAACAGGATTAAAGGAGGAACTGAATAACACCCAAATGACACTTGATCATTAACATTCTTTAATTAAGTCAGTGTTCTCTAGGTTTACTGGATTTCGCCCGTCAGATCTACAGCCCATTTCCCTTCACAGTTGTAAATTCCACAGCTCTACCTTCCTCCCCTGCTCACAACGTCCATGTTGTTCTGTGACTGTCACACTGGGTGACGAGCCTGTCTGGGTCTCCATTATCACAGCATGGTACTCTCCTACACTCCCCCTCTCCTTGAAGCTTTCATGTAATTTTAAGGGACTCCATGTAGCAGCCAATCTTATCACATTTCTTTCTTTCTCCACAGTATTTCAACATTAGGGAATCCGATGTTCCATTCTGACTGCAGCGCTAAAAAACAAATGTCCATCTGAATTTCAATGCTAATATTGAAAGCGTTTTTTTTTTTTAAGAAATAGGTGCATGATAGTGGAAATAGGGAACACAAAATAGTCTCAGCACCAGCAACAATAAATGGCCCCTCTATGATGTTTGAACAATCCAACAAAATCTAGAGAAAAATATAACATTTCCTCTTGTGTAACATGGAAATTATAAATTATAGAGATAATGGAGGTGTCTTGGGGGGAAATCAACTCTAGAGTGGAATTTACTCCAAATCCAGCCGTAACTTTAAGTCTCATTTTGATTTAAAAAGACCAGCATATGTAATTTACACTTTGAAGCAAAACAATTATTCAGAATTGCCAGATATCAATGTGATGTTTAATATTTCAGGGCTGAAACTGACAGTTTAAAATGGACTGATGGCTAATGTCATATTTTATATCTTCTTAAACCATCTTTCCCCAAACAGGACAAAAGAATTGTTCAAATGTCAATTTAAATGTCAAAACATTGCACATGTGAAAATATGAATGATATTTTCTTTCCGCCTATAGGTAAGACATCACAGAGACCACCGGGGGGGGGGGGGGGGGGGGGGGGGATTATGGGTCAGCACAGGTGAAATTGTACCTGAGCCACTTATTATAATGACATTTAGCATGGAGTTACAATGTAGACCGGACTACACACTGGAAATGACTCCTCCTCAGGCGAAAAAGCCTGAGATTAAAGGGGGAATAATTGGATCAGCAGCCTGAGAGCAGAATATGGGTTGAGATTTCTGGACTTTTTAAATTACATTCTGAGCAAGTGATTGCCTGAGAGTCCGTCTGAACGTTTGTACCTCGTGTTTGGAGAAGACCGGCGGGTTGTTGTTCTCGTCCTGCACCGTCACCACCACCGTGCAAGAGCTGTTCAGACCTACCAAGCACATCATTGTTCCTTCTGTTAGTGACTCAAGGTCGACCCATCAAGAAAATAACGTATGCTGAAGGAACAAGCGGTCCTTCTTCTTTTTCACACCCCGGCCCATGAGTCATGGCACTTCATCTGACAGCCTGAGGGGGGGGTTAACATAGCTACATCCTCCCCACGTTGTAGTAGCAACAAAGCTGCTGACGCACTGGCTAAGGCGGCTAATATGTCCTGTCCCTTCCTGGCACACTAAGTGTTTATATTTTTCTCTTTTGTCCCTGCTCTTCGCTCGCCCTCACTCCCTCTCCGCTCGTAATTTCTGCCTCACAGCTAAGGTTGTCACTGTAATCTACGGTGTGTCTCAGAGAGTCGCAACACAGACATAGAGAATTCTATTTTGGGGACATGCAGTTTTTGTACTGATTCATTTACTTCATTTGGGGCTAAAAGGGAAAATTGAACCAGTCTGGGTCAATTTTATTCAGTGATTTCATTCTATTTAACATATAAACATTACTAAATCTACTTATATTTAATATATGTAAAAATAAACAGCATGTAATAATTAACTGCCTATTGAAGAAAATGTACCCTTCTTTTTTCCACCATGTAAAATGGGGTATAACAATATCCTGTTTACTAGACAAAGCAGTTTGGATTTTGGCTTGAAGCTACAGCGATATCCACTTCCCAGAAATCAATAAAAACACTGGCTTTACCCAGTCTCTGGATCAAATTATCTTTATCTCTAAACTTCTGTTCCTCCCAGGATAATGACCCATTTTAGCAACAGGAGAAAAACAGAATCACTGTCAAGTCACCGCAAAGTCAGCATTTGGTTATTAAATCAAAGTTGCTGGATGTGATTCTCATCGAACCGAGGTCACCTTTGGCGTCCTCGGCGGTGATGGTGAGGGTGTACTGAGGAGCCGTGCCCTCCATACTGTCTGCCTGGACGGAGATGACCCCTGAATCCCGATCCACTCGGAACAGCCCTCGGGGACTCTCGGGAATTTGCCCGACTAACCGGTAGAAGATGCGGACGTTGTCCGTTTTGGGGTCGTCGTTATCGGCTGCCTGTACAGTCAGGATTTCCGTGCCTGTGGAGAGGGAAGGCCCGTGAAGAACTGCTCAACGGATTTAACCTCTGACACAGAAGAAGTCAGCTACCTCGGGCTGCCAGCTCTTTGACCACGGTGTGGTACTGCGCCTGTGGGAACGTCGGCCTGTTGTCGTTGGCGTCCCCCACCATCACTCTCAGCTCCACAGGCTTAGCGATCACTCTCCCTTCGGGACGCTCAACCACGATACTGATCAGGAACTGACAAAACATAAAGACCAAAAGGGATGGAACAGGCACCTACATGCAGCACAGTTGTGCAGTGGGCACAAGGATGGTTACGTTTATGAACTCCTCTTGTTTTCACTTGAGAACCAGTGCACCAGTGGTGAAACCTGCTGACAAAACCACATCATGTACAGTCTGACTGATGATGTGTCATTATTTGATGGATGACACGATCGCATATATTGTATGATAATAGATGATTTATGACTTGGCGTTGAGCATAAAAAGAGGCTGTTCTGAGCTCACTGTTGTTACGAAAATAACTGGAGAATCATAGTGAGTCTCACAAGACGGGTGATGACTGACATATTAGCTATTGTGCCAACCAGGGACAACAAATTTTCCAGATTTTTCTCTGTAAAAGGTATTATGTAGGGAGCTGGAACTTCTGATGAGCATATTTATTGAAGATTAAATTCAACAGAGTCTATGGAAGAATAGACGATAACCTGGAGGAACTAAAGGAGGAACACAATGAAACAAATTTTCCTGATTTTAATACATTTTCCATAAATTAGAGATGGGGTTGGGACAACCTACGCAGATTACAGGGATTACCCAGATAATCACCGACCGTTATGAGGTGTCGGAGGTGTAAGATTTGTCGTCTCACAGACCTGGTCTTGGGTCTCTCTGTCCAGAGGAGCATTGAGATAAATGACTCCCTCCCCGCTGATGGTGAACAGCATCTCTGGAAACACCCCCTCCAGACTGTACGCTGCCTGACTTCCACTCCATTTCACCTACATAAACACACACAGCACATTTTTCCCCCACCACACACACATGATGTATTTTATATACCGTGAAGGTAGTAAACTGCATCATGAGGGAAAGTCAGCATCTAATGGCACAAATGCAATACAAGGAGCTTTTACACGGTGCTCAACTGGAAAATGATCACCTGCTGTACACTTGGAAGGCCGCTCCACAGCGTCTGCCCACATTATGTCTGAGTACTAACATTTATTTGTGTGATAAGGGGCTCACCAATTGCTGTGACAATGATGTGGAACAGAACGCACAGCCAAAACTAACGATGCAGCCTGAAGGGGATTTTCCACTCTGCTTTACAGCCCTTGACAGAGGCTTGTGCAGTGAGGCAGAAAGGGCCCAAGTAGCCATCAAACAGCACCCAACAAGGAGAGGGGCCCAGACACAGCACAGCTGATGTGCATTCAGGGCATGTGTGTCTCCTCAGCGCACTGTCACACACTCCTCCCTTGTTTTGGAGATAGCTGCCCAAACAGTGTGCTTTTATATACACAGCGCAGCTTCACGCAGCTGGCTGCTCCAAAGTCTCATGGTGTTTCTCGACCCCAGAGCCTTGAGGAGATATGTTTAAAGAGCTGATTAATGGTCTCTTTACATAAAGTGCTACACAAAACATTTATGATGTCATCGGTTTTGCCTCTGTCGGCGTTCGGGTTTGCAGAGCACGTCCTGTTGTCCTGCTGAGAGTTTACACAGCGAGCACCTCGTCTCTGTGGAAGCTCTTCTCCAAAACACGGTAGACTGGGATTAAAAAAAACTAAACAGATAAATCAGGAAGACTGCGAAGCTCAATTCCCAGCTGTTAAAGATGCTGTTCTTCATGCTAAAAGAAAGACTGAAGGTCAACATAATTTGCTTTATTAAGTTGTTGCTAACTTTGCATTTCTAAAGTAAAGCTGCAATTATCAATCATAATGATTCAAATATCTGATTGGTTTCTCTGGAGGGTGCTCCATACTGTATGTTGTCCTCCAGGTCAGTGTTCTGGGTTCTGCTAATGTCAGTTTGGCCCGTGAACAACAACCTGGACCTAAATTTTTAATAACAATAAATAAACCTCGTTCAAGCCAAAGCTGCTTTCACACTCTTGTTTATTGGAGATGTCCAATCAAGACGCAAATGCTGAAATTTAACATTTTATATTTTTAGTTGATGAGTGCACGGAAGCTGATGTTCTGAGGCTCTGAGCAAATATTGCACAGTTTAACCCAAAGAAATAGCATTGACGGCCTGAGGAGCTGATTAAAACTAGGACGTGATGCTCAGACGGTTGTGGTGAAGCTCTGGCGAGGATTAAACCTACTCTGCCACAAACGCTCTCCTGACAGCATTATGCATGCAAGATTTCAAGAGGGCAATCAGACGCACACAATACATGACAGACCGAAGTTAACCTGCCAGCCCCAATGGTGCAGACTTCTGATTACACGGTCCCTGAAATTCACACCTTCAAATCAGATTCTATTGGTAAGAGAGGGCCAGAGTGTTCTGGGCTGCAGATTCCTCTTCCACATTTCTGATCATGAGGGGTGGGGTGCGGGTGGGGGTGGGTGGGATGATGCTGGCACAACAGAAAAGGCATTTGCTGCAGAAGGACAAATAGATGCGGACGTGGTGACTGCTCATTATCTGAGACATGCGTGGAGGTGAGATCTATGGAGTGGGTCTGGGAACACGACTATTTCTGTATGTGTCATCGCAGCGGTTAGTCCCGACACCTACTGAGCACAGCAGTTCAATCACACAGCGTGGGAGAACTCAGGCTTCCCCAAAGTGAACCTCCACGTTCAAATAATTCAGTTTTTTTTGTGATTTAGGCAGCAAAGGACACCGTAACCAAACAGATTCCAGGAATATGCAAGTAATTTAGTCTGTGCCTCCATTTTTCTGACAAAACGAGGGTCTCTTCATTCGTATGCTGGAAAGCAGATGTTATTGGCAATTTTGTTTGAATTAAAAGGCTTTCTGGGGTCGCTAAATGGCCACTCAATGTTAGGGTTTCAGCCTAAAAGACAAAATCAATGGAAAAAAACTTCACTGTGGATTGGATGTAGTCTTTGAAAGGCAAATAAATCAGAATGTTATCTGCCCACACATGTGAAACCACACATTTTCAGTGGGAGGAATGGGCTGTTAGACCGGAGAGATGCGAGGCTGAGGGCGGGCGTGGGGGAGGTGGGAGAAGAAAAGAAGCAGGAGGAGGGGGCGGTTCTCGTGGTGCACCTACCGACTACAGCCAGCAGAAACTGCACAACACATCTGAATGACTCGATTTTTACATTTGTCTCTGAGGTTTGAATGTATTCAAGCTATTAACATGCAAAAAAAAATCAGTGATTCTATTTAAACTAAGCCTTTTCCATCTTAATTTGCCTTTTCTTTTTTGTGTCCAGGAAAGTATCAAAAACTAGTTTTACCTCGGTTTATTTGTCGGGAGGATCACAGCAAACAGCGTTTACCTGTTTTATTTCGACATTATTATTCCAAGATGGCCAAATAGCTGCTGAAACAGCGGCTGAATAAATGAATGAATGAGAGCAACATTGAGGCAGGTTTGCAGAGCAGCCCTCAGAGTTGCGGAGGTAGTGGTGATGGTGGTGGGTGGGTGGCAGTGTTGGGTGAGATTACTGGAATTGAGCTGACTCAGTCGGGAGGCAGTCTGTAAAGATCAGTGGCATTTGAACGGCATCAATTATTCAGCGTTTGGTCACTTAGGAGGACCCAGGGGAATTCAAAACGGCAGCTGGCAAGATGGGGCCACGTTATTGAGTTTGGTTTGTCGTAATTTGATCATTGGAATGTTTAACAAAAGGGTCAGAGCTCACCCCAATGTGAAAGACATTCTGAAGTGTGTCTGAGTTATGAGAGAAGGTGATAATTAGGCTTGTGTCTCACTTGAGAGATGGCGATGGGATACGGGCCTGGGAGGTTCTCCTGGAATCTGACGGGGTCGGGTGAAGCCCAGGTGTTTCTCGTCACCTCCACCGTTACGATGTCGGTGGTGAAAAAAGCGTTCGCCTTGCCAGCCATGTCTCTGACCATCACTGAGAGCTTATAACGGCCGCACATCTCCGGGTCCAGCGTTGACGCTCCTTGAGGCAACAGATTCGGAAGCGAAGGAATCAGAATGGAAAAGAAAAACACAAAATTGTAGTGACAAAAAAAAATCTACTGGCTTATAACAACACCATCAAGTATTTTTCCAAGGTTGTCAGCTCCTTCTGAAATAGCAACAAAATTAGCCTTTAGACAAGTTAAAATGAGCTCCGCCATATCTGGAAATGAGGTAGAAAAATCAGCAAGGTGATTGTCAATTTCCTCTGCAACTACATAATCAGCAGCTATGTGAACCGAACGAGGCCAGGAAATATGCCATCCGGCTCCGACTGAGCCGTAACAAAAGAAAGCATTGTGGCTACAGGAATAGCAGCAACAGGAACAAACCTACCACAGAGAAGTCTATAACCAGCAACACGGCGTTTGGCTAAACTAAAGGATTCAGATTGTTCCCTGTCTGGCTTTGAAAGGTGTTTATGCTATTTATTATGAGCTGTTCTGAGTTACGCCTGTTGATGATAAATAAAGACCATGACATGATAGAAGCAGACAACCCTTCATTATTTTTTATGGTGGCTCACGGCTTCATTCATATCGGTTATTAGTATCGGCCACAATCTTCACATTGGAACATCCACAATTCAAGTACAGCCATTAACTTTTCATTAAGAGGTCATAGTAATGGGCCAACCTTCCTCCGTGAGAGAAACCTCTCCTGTGATGGAGTCAATGGAGAACATTTGGCTGGATGGAATCCTGGGCCACTGTTCCAGGAGGCTGAAGCGCAGCTCGCCATTGACGGAGCCGCGATCGTCCCGATCCAGAGCCTCCACCTGCATAAACGGGATCCCTGAGACACAGGCAGGAGTCACAAAGTTGACAATCAACACCAAGAGAGTAAATCACATGTTGCTGAAGTTGGTGGGTGTGATTTCTCCCCTTATGAAAACTTTCTTTATTTTTATCCCCATGCAAACACCACCGCTCAAGGTTCTCTTACCTTTGAGAAGCCCGAGCTGAACGCTGCCTCGCATGCTCTTACCGATAAAAGTGGGCACATTGTCATTCTTGTCAATGACGCACACTTCTACCGTGAAGCTCTGACGGCCCGCTGGCGTCCTGAAAGACACCTGCGCAGCCACACTTTGTTACCTTGATGGTGAACCAGCATAGGCATGATCATGGTTCTGTGAATGATGAAGAGGCGACACTACCTGCAGTGAGTATGACGGCTGTTTCTCTCTGTCCAGAGGTTTCAGAGCATACAGAAACTGAGTGTCCACTCCGAATATGCCCTCATCGTCCCCCGTCACTGCCAGCTCGGTGTGATTGGGGGGCAGGTTATAAAGCTGTGGCGGCGAAAGCAAAATTGCATGTCATGACTCCTGCTTACAATCTGGTCAGATCTGCACAGCAATTCTGGAGGGGAGGAGGGCTGAAACCACAGGGCACGGCTGTGTGTTTATGTTGCCATTAAATCCTAAGCTATATTAAAATATGTTTGGTTTTTTTTAAACTGAATCAGTGTGACAAGCCCCATTTTTAGTTTTGGTTTGCACTATAGTTAGAATTTGCAATTCACAGATGCAAATGTAAAACCCCATCAGAGATTTGATAAACATCATCAGTAGTCATTGATTCATTAGACTTTATTCAATAAACTTTATTCTTGCTTTTAAATCCTTCTTCACTACATGCAGGAAAAACTACGCTATTCTGCTGCTACAGAAGGGTACTCCTCACAGATAGATTTTGGTATTTTCATGAAAATGATTTGAGCCATTTCTATAACTATTTTTACAGAAAAACATGCAATTATTATCCCTTATCCATCTGAAATCTCTTAAAAATGTGGAAATCCTCCACACACAATAAAAATCCTTGGTCATGCTTTGGTACACGATAGTCCAGGCGGATAGAAAGACTCTTCCACTCTCCTTCACATTCCAAAACATCATTATTACACAGTCTTTCCATTCTGGCCATTAACACGGCGCTTGCAAAGTGGCAGTAATTCAACCACGGAGATCAGAAACCGTGAATATGTGCCTGCCAGGACATGCTGACATCACAAAAAAAGACAATTAAAGTGTCAGATATTCATGTGCAATAAAGAGAGTGCCTGCCACCAAGCTGGACTAAATGCAGAGGCTGAAACTAGAACGCACCACGAACACTCTCATCAAAGTCAACTGGTGACAGCAGCACATTCACACATCTCGAACCTTCCGGAAAAATGGCAGAGTTGAAAAAGACCCCTGTCAGATCGATTATAAATCTCATATGGATGTTACATATAAGAGACAATCCATAAAACAGATAGAAGTCGATTACCTTGGTGAGATACCATGGGAAAATACCATCATAGTTCTCAGGGACACCAATCTTAACATTTGTCCCATGGCATGGTGCAAAGAGGTAAAGGATCTCCAACTGCAAGACAAGATCAGGCTGCGGTTGACTCTGGCAGGTGAGCGATACACGGGAATGAACCCAAACGTCTTACGGTGAGAGCTACGATGTGCATTGGTGGAGCTGCTCCGGCGGCCATGAGTCTGTGAATGTAGCAAAATCAGAGTTCAGGCCACATGGCTGCAGCCCAACAATGTCTTCCTCGTTACTCATTCACACGCTTTCTTTTTTTTAAAAAAAAGCAAAACACCCCCAAACATCTGCAACTGCCTGAAGACCTTCGAACACTTGACGGCAAGACGGGACAGAATGTGACAAGCCTACACTGGTTTGGAGACCATACTGGAAAATGAAAGGCCTGCGATGATTATAGTAACACCAAGTCTAAGCTACAAAGCTGCACAACACCTTCCTTCATTAAAACCTCTAAAAAATACAAAAATAAAACATTCACCCCAACAAAATCAAGTTCAACTACAGCAAAAGGCATCATCTTTTCTAGCTTACCCTCTCCAACAGGTGTGTGTGTCCTCCTGGGAGTTGTGAGAAGACTTTTAAATTGGGTGGAAGACTGGTCTGCCTGTGTACTCATTATTGGGATTAATGGTTAACCCTTTCAAATAAACATGCTAACTACCTCGTTTCCTGCCTCTTAAAAGAAAAAACAAAAAACGAGGGCGAGGGTCCATTTCGCCGATTAAATCAGATGTATATTCATGAGCTGCAGCTTCCTTGAAGGTTTCCTGATGAATGAGGAACAGACAGAGAACCGGGCTTTGATGTACTGGTTTTATCTTTTATTTAAAAACGTAACCAACGTAAACAAAGAGTTTTTCAAATCATGTCAGAGTTCAGACGACCAACATAACTTATTGCTCGAATCAAACATTCACATCCCGGATCCAACATTCTGCAACAGAGAAGAACAGAAGTTTCATCTTTTTTATTTTATTTATTTTTTCCCGCGTCCTGCGTAACCTGGCGGAGGCACGAACCAGCGTACCACCTTTCAAGTAAATGACCCGCTCTTGTCCTGTGACCTGGTACCGCGTCTTGTCATATGAGATGTGTATTGCATTCGGCGTCGTTTCCTTTTTCAAATATGTACATCGTTTCTCCCTAACGGAGGAGCCCCAAAAACCCAACAGGGGCCATTTTGTTCCTATCAGAAACAGCAGGCTTTGTGGGTTTGTCGCCCATTTCCATACTATCCACACTTATACAGTAGTAGCCGCTCCAAAGTTCCACCCTCAGCGGGCTGTATTATATCAACAATAGGTTTAAGGCAAACAGAAGGGGAAAAAAAGTATAAACTGTTTGCAAAGCTTCAGGCAAGTCACATTTACCATGTTGATGAAGATGATGTTTTTTTTCATGAAGTCCTTTTTCCGAGGTCTATAAAATATATCTCTGTACAGCTCTAATAGTCCTTTAGGGTTAGTGTTAAAACACACACACAGACTCGGGTCTTCAGAGGCCAAAGAAAAACAAAAGTCCATCTGTCCCTTCAGCTCCTCAGAGAACGGTCAGGTCGTGGCAGGACTTGGACTTCTGCCTGAAAGCCATCTTCTTGTTCTTGCGTGCGACCATGCGGCCCAGGAAGCGTTTGGCCTTCTTGCTGATGCTCTCCCTGCGCCTGCAGTTAGCCATGCGCCGCGCGTTGTCTTCCTTGCTGTCTTTCCTCAGGCGGATCTGTCTGACGATGCCCTCGAACAAATCCTGCACGTTGTGGTGAAGGGATGCGGACGTCTCGATGAACTTGCAGTCAAACACCACGGCGCAAGCGCTTCCCTCTGCAAAGACAGCAGATGTGCAGGAACTGATATTAGTACTGTTAGTTAATATGCAAACCTGAACTGTAGACAGCAGAAATTAGCCCTGGCAGTAGAAAGCAGCTTCCTGGCTCAGTGGTGTTAGGCCAGACCTCAAACTGACCTCAGAGTCATGTCCAACACAGAACTGTGGGGTTTGGCCTTGAAATTATAGCATCGTGTGTTGCTATTGGTATGGTGCTATTTCTCTACCCACGCTGCACATTAATGCAACAACTGGGCCACCAGATCACATGTAATCATGATTTAGGTGGATTTAATGACATTCATATATGATTCACAATGATACATTTTAATTTTACATTTAAAAACATTTTAAATGAGCTTTCTTTTAAACTTAAATCAGCCTAGCGCATTGTGTGTTTTGGTCAAAACTGGAGCTAACTTACCATCTACTGTTACTTCTCTTGACCGCACTAGATCACTCTTGTTCCCCACGAGAATTATGGGAATGTTTTCGGACTGGCGGGCCCGGCGCAGCTGAATACGCAGCTCTGACGCCTTCTCGAAGCTTGATTTGTCCGTCACTGAATACACAATGATGTAGGCGTCTCCCATCCTCATGCACTGCTCCTTCAGCCACTGGCTGTTATCCTTCATGAGCCAGAACACAAAGCACAGATCACTCAGCGCGGGTCCAGCTTGGTTTTTTTAAATGATGCAACATCCATGAAACCCATGGGGGTAGCGTACCTGTTCCCAGATGTCGTACAAGACAATGGACGCTTCTTCCTCATCCACCACAATACATCTGTCATATGTGCTTCCTAAAGGCACAGAGGAAAAAAAGATTAAATTAATATAATGTATCAGCTGTGCATCATCAGTGTTTTTGTTTTAATTTCTATCCTTCATAGCGTTTGCAATAGACTTTAAAATAAAAACCAAATCAGCAGTATCACAGCCTCCAAATAGATGCTGTTTACATTGTATTGTAGAGATAACAGATATTTGGAGTGAAGAGGGTGGTGCTTTAGAAAGAGTTCAAATCAGGATGCCCCAAAAACTGCCCTTTTCTTGGGTGTTAGCACTTTAAAATTAGCGTAAGAATGTGATGAACTCTCCAATATGGGCGTATGAAAACGCACGCTATGTTTATTAAACCCGCATTTAAATTGACTTCGGGCAATTATTCATATTTGTAAATATGCATTTGTACCATTTATCAACCTCCACCCTTCCTAATGAGTAAGCCACACCGTCCTGGACAATCTCCATCTGTGCGTTTGGCTGTGGTGATGAGTCACCAGCGTCGTCACCATTTACCTGCTTCATCGTAGTCGTGACCAGCATCCTCAACCCCTCCGAACACGCGTGCCAGGCTGGACTTGCCGACGCCGTGTTCCCCGAGAAGAACCACCTTGTACACCTGGGATTCGGTCTCGCTGCCGGTGGAGATGACGGAGTCGGAGGAGTCGGACGCGCAGCTGCCCCGGTGCTGCTCTTCCTGGGAGAAGGACGCGCAGCGCAGGAGGTTGGACAGCTCGTCCGTCTGCCCGGTCTGTGGGATGGTGGAGCGCAGGTCCCGGTCGTCCACCGGCATGCTTCTCCGGTGTAGGTTCGGTATATTCATGGGGAACGGCATGCTGCCTCTTCTCTTGTCCATGTTCCGTAATTTATCGCCCTTGTTCAGAGTCATTGTGCGTAAAACTCTGAGGACAGACACGAACTTGCGTAAATGTTTGCTCTGACAGGACAATAGAGCTGAAGTTATCCACACATCTGATAAATCACAGCGTATCAATAAAACATATGTTGCTATTCTAACAATCTACCAGATATCGGTTTAAATTTGTCTTAATCTCAAACAATAAAACACACATCAGGCACAGAGCGCACCGCCACTAAGAATATCACAATACTACAAAACACTTACTTGGTGCTGGTAGTTAATCCAATAATTTTGGTCTGAGGCAATGTCGAAAACACACTTTTTTGCTTGAGTCTGATCAGAGGCGCTGCTCATCCTACTTATATGAGGCTGGGAGTGACGTCGCCAGGGATTCGCCCCGGAGAATCACGTCTCCGCTTATTACGGCGGTGCGTAATGTTAACATCATACAGCGGAGGGGGTGTATGACTGGAAGAGCTGAGGAATCTCCCTTCCGCATCACCAAATGGAGAGCTTACCTCTGAGGGGGCGGCCAGGGAAGAATCGTTGAGCAGGGGAAGCCCACATCAAGCCTAAGTGATATAAATATTTAATACTGTTTCATGCAATAAATGTGGAAAAGGTGCAAAGGCGTCCAACGGCAACGCAGATGACTTTCATTAAAAAAGAAGATACAGTCATGGCTATGAAGGTCGCTAGAAAACAAGGGTCAAACTGGATCGCAGGCGATACATTTTTTGCGAATTATAGTATTATAGTATTGAGCATAATTAACGAAAAAACACAAACCAATCTTCATTATGTGGTGGCTCGACATTGTATTCTCTTAACAATGACAATCTACTCAGCATAATAACAGAGGCTTGCGATGGCGGTATTCAACGCTTAACATCTACATCCTTCACATATCATTTCACAGGTCTAACAAAGCCACAGAGAAGAAAGGCTTTAAAAATAGGCTACTGAACATGTAGACGCCATTTTAAAAAAATCTATAGGTGCATTGGCTTTATATTCTGGTGTTAATTAAATATCTTTAAACTGAAACCCAGATTGTAGCCTGCAGCATAGTGTATAGTGTACTGAAAAATGTAATTACAGTTTCCGTTTTGTGCGTATGATCTGTTGCTGCCCCCTTGTGTGTAAAGTGTATACTACACTTCTGTTTTATTTCCTTTGATATACATATATATCTTTTTAACCTTCACTTTTACTTTGTGAGTTATATAGATTTGGATCTATATAGAATAAATCGTAATTATTAAAAGCTGATGGATATGCTTCCAATTATATCAGTCATAGTCATGTACTGAATTCAGGTAAATTTGAACAGCTCTTTTCGAATGAAAAAAATCTCAATCAATCAATCAATCAATCAATCAATCAATCAATCAATCAATCAATCAATCAATCAATCAATCAATCAATCAGAGTGATTATTGCGCACTGAGGCTACGTCACTGTAACACCGGAAGTGAACGCTGGCTGCACTATTGCGCATGCGCAAACCGCTCGTGTCTTCGACCTCTACACCGGTGAGAACTCGCGTCTTCTATTGTGAACTTCTTATAAAAATACACGTGTGCTATTTCTGTGTAACCCGTTATCTTTGACGTTTGGCAACGCCTAAATGACCAATCATTTGGCTCTTTCGCTCCAGCTTTTTAAGCAACTTTCGGGTTGTAGCTAATCTTGACCTTTATTGTTTGGCCACTTTTGCATATATTGCGTCGCCTTACTGGCTTAACAGTCCTAACAGAGTCCTAAAAGAATGAAATAGCTGCCATGACTGGATGTACGTTTGATGTATGTCTTTGCGTTTTCTGCAGACTGTGAGTCAACGGCAGCGCAATCAGTCGACCACTACGCCTTTTCGCCATGTACGCTTGTGCTAAGTTCGTTTCTACACCCTCTCTGGTGAGTCTGTGAATGAATGGAATTATCAAAGGGCTCAGTGAGCCAGACTGTACAACAAGGTGTAACAATCTGCAATAAACTGAAGCAACTGGTTGTTGGGCCAGAACACGGTGTCACTCTGCTGTGTAGCTGTCTTTGACCCTGTCAGATAACGTTCATATGCATGCAAGGACATCTTTATTTACATGATCTGGACAAAAGTCAGCCACATTTGGTGGGTCTATCAGCTTCTTATGTTTAAAGGCCTTGTTACATTTGTCCACCAGTGTTGTTCATTCTGTGGTCATTCAAGTGTTAATGTGTATTTAGGCACATTTACTAAAAGGTGAACTTCCTGTGTGAATTAATATTTTCTGACTTTTGTTTTCTTCCACAGGTCCGTGCGGGATCTCGGGCTCTGCTCAGACCACTCTCTGCAGCTGTAGTTTCAGATGTCAAGAAATCAAATGTAATCCTTTATTTGTACTTGCAACTACTAGACCCTTAACACAAATTACATTTAACTTGCCAGGAGTGTAAATCACCTTATTTTAGGCTATCAGCAGACTAGAACAGTAACATTTATGGTGATACAGCAAAGTTACAAATGACAAGATATTTGCATCTATGAGGTTCAAACAGGTTTTCTACAGGTCCCATTTAAAATAGAGTTTGCACATTATTTTTCTTTATAGGCTTAAAATATTGTTATGGCTACATAGATCTGTGGTAGCAAATTTAAAGGAAACAAAGTCATTCTTTTTTGTCTTTTCTTCAGACTGCCTCCCTCTTGGCACCACCAGGTGGAGTGACTTCCCAGCAGCTGGTCGCTGTTCGGGGATTCCAGACCAGTGCTGTGAGCCGTGACATTGACACTGCTGCTAAGTTCATTGGTGCAGGAGCTGCCACGGTTGGTGTGGCTGGATCTGGTGCTGGAATTGGAACAGTGTTTGGCAGCCTTATTATCGGATATGCTAGGTAAATTAAACCAATTTTAAGACTAAATTTACATTTAATTGGTTATAGCTGTAGAAGCAAAGTAGCTAACTATAAAAAAATACCAAAAAAACGCTTTATCTCAGTGTAAGCAGATATTGATTTGGGAGTAAAATTGTTTGAATGCTTTACAGCTGAGTTTTGTTTTGTGTCCTTTCTCTCAACAGAAACCCTTCTCTGAAGCAGCAACTCTTCTCTTATGCCATCCTGGGCTTTGCTCTCTCTGAAGCTATGGGTCTTTTCTGTCTGATGGTTGCATTCCTTATTCTGTTTGCTATGTGAAGCCCAGAGGCTTTTGTCACAATATTAGCAAGAATTAGCTGTTCGAAATGCCTTATGATGGGGCTAAATAATTCAGATTGTTTTTGCCCTTAACTCATTGGTGTTTCTTCAGAGATTGTGAATCCAATAATGTATGTAACTCTGGCAAGCCTAAATTGTTTTAATAGTTTTGCCATTGTATTGTATATTTAATCAAATGTTTGTTAATAAGCATGCAACTAATAAGAGAAATAAACATTTAAATATTAATGTGTGTTTTTTTATACCACTTTTCTGTCAGTTTATGTTGAATAAATCATCCCATTTGCCTGAAATATCTCAACATTTAAAAAAAAAAATTAGATCCGAAACAAATTACAAAATGATAATGGAACTTATGCATAGGCAATTTTTGTAACCTAGAGTGTGTTTTTAATCCGGTAATTTAATTTTCGAGCTCGCTAAATCTTTTAAAAGCAACTGAACACAGGCTCAGTTTCTAATACCTACGCTAGATGGCGCTGCGAAATTGCATTATGGTGCATTTAAAATACTACTTCGACGCCTTAATGCAAAGTCCTGGATGGACCTGTGAACAGCAGATGTGATCACCTAAACCTCACGATCCCAATAATGATTTGAGGAGAATTTCAGCCGTTTACCAGGTGGAACTAATTATCCAAACACGGAACAAAAAATTGAGGAAGGACGGAATTCAGCAACGGACTTCTCCCTTGAGTATCATCTCTGAGTTTTTGAACGTTTATGTATGTTAGATGATGATAGCAAATAGATAATTGAATTTCAAAATACATGGGGCCAATATTCCAACTTTACCATAGATGGGGGATTTTTCGTTTGACAAAATTTAAGCTTGATCCGTCGTGTAACTGTCATACTGGTCCCTCGGTTTTGGACGTGAATAACCAAAAAAGAATCTCAAGCAACCAGGTAAATACACTTAAGTCTTTATTTATTATGACTAAGCTTCAGACTGTACAAATAAAGCTCCTGAATGCTGCGTCCTTGCTTCCAGTGCTAGCTTTTGTTCTGAATTGGCACAGATTATACGCGTTAAAGAGTTTTAACTTGACCTTTGTCCATGTGATATTTTACTAGTATTTTCTTCATAACAAAAGGTCCACATTATATTTACATGCCACAGTTTCAAACACAGAAATAAAACCAATAATGTTTTTTTTTAATAACAGGTAACAAAAAAGAGCAAAAAGGGAAAGTTGTTGTGCCAACAAGTACTGGATAGCTTTGACCAGCAGTATAATCAGGAACTTGGACCTTTATGGCCACTTGCAAGGTAAAATTTTGTTTAAGAAAAAAGTCTGGTTTCATATAGATGTCTGTTCTTCATTCACTGGGATTGCTTTTCTCCACAGAGAAGTCCTCCTGGACCCCCACTCCTGGCAGTATGCAGTCATGCTTAACCGTTTCAGCACTGTGACAGACATCACACAGACTCTCCAATCACAGGGATTTTCCACATTCCTGCCACAAGTGGATGCACCAGGGCTGGTTTATAATGGCCCTTCAACAGTGTCAAATTTAAAAAACCAAGCAGGAAATGACTCACTCTTGCAAACTCACTGCATTTCCAAGTGCCCCCCGAATGACTCTCATGACCAACTTGGCAGCACTTCTCATATGTTTGTTCCAGAGGTTCCATCACCTTCGGTCTGTTTTCCATCTACTTCATTACAGTGTTACATCCACACATATCCACTGCGGTTCCCCTCTCAGCTTCACATACCCGGACAACTGAAGCAGTATTACCTCCTGAATGCTGCGTCCTTGCTTCCAGTGCTAGCTCTTAAAGTCAGGGATGGAGAAAAGATTCTGGACCTTTGCTCTGCTCCTGGAGGCAAAGCCTTAGTGATAATGCAATGTGCTACACCAGGTGAAATGAGAGCGAGAAGTTAAATTTTTATAAGCTTCTATTGAATTGTATTCATTTTATTCAGTTGGGTATAAGAATGCAGTGTTTTTGAACAAATTAAGTGGATTTGCAAAATGGCTATGATGTTTTTTTGAGCTTCCATCAAAAATTTATATTACTTATGGGCTTGAATATTAGTAACATGTAATAACACAGTTTACTTTGTTCTAGAACTTCTTTGTTGTAATGAACCGGACCCTCACAGACAAAAACGGCTGGCCAAGACCTTGGAGTCATTTTTGCCTCAGTCTGTGACCAACAGAGTGATTTTGTCTGCACAGGATGGACGGTATTTTGGGCACAGTGAAGTCGGGAAATATGATAAGGTGGGTTGATACGGGTGTCACGGTTGTTTATTATTGTTTGATTTTTATAAGCAAACACCCATTTTTGCACCCCAAACGTTTAAACCAAACTGAAAAAGTACACCAATGATTGAATTGTCGCTCTTGCTGCTCTGACGCAGGTTCTAGTTGATGCTCCATGTTCAAATGACAGGAGCTGGCTGTATTCCCAAAATAACCAGCAGGGGGAGCAAAGGTTAAAGGAAAGAGCTAAGCTACCTGCGCTTCAGGCCCAACTACTGAAGTAAGCCTCATCCTTGAAAATGACTCCAAACTTTACAATTATATAGATTTATCACCAACAGAGTCTAGTTGTAGGTGATATTAATTCAATTTGTGACTGTGGTAAATGCTTTAGTATTAAATGGCATCGGATTGAATATCATTGCACTATTTTACATCACTGTAGGTCTGCACTGTCAGCGGTGCGCCCAGGTGGTGTGGTGGTGTATTCGACCTGTACACTCTCCAGCTCTGAGAACTACAGTGTTGTAAAGACGGTGCTGAAAGACTGCCCTGAGGCTGAACCTGAAGACCTGTGGGAAGAGCTGGCTGTTTCTACCTCTAAATATTTCACCTTCTTTAACTCAGGAGGACACACGCTTCACGACTGGCCCCTGTTGCAACAGAACATCATGTCCTGTAATCACCACAGACTGGGGATTTTAGTGGTTCCTCAGCCTGGCAAGACTTGGGGACCCATGTTTTTATCTCGCATTAAAAAGAAGCAGTAGTTTAAAAATAGTGCCAAAAGGATATGAGGAAATGAAGAAGTGCAATTTTGTTTTTCTGCTCGTATTTTACATCTTGCGAGAAGTAAATATCCCACAGGCTAATGACACTGAAACAAACAGAGAAAGCTACATTCATCACATTTCAAATAAAATATTATATACTAATATATTATTATTTTTTCTGTTTTCTATACCTTTCACTGGATCTGTTGGACAAAAGTTGGAAGTTAAGCCGTTCGCAGCAGGTTGGAGGGTCTCTGGTCCTGTTGTGTGCCAAAAATTGCAAAGTATACTGGTAGAAAGGTGCTTATATGTCTTCACAGCACCACCGTGGTACTCTTGAGCAAGGTACTGACAGTAATTTTATGTACCGTACTTTTTTTCTTTTTTTTTTACAAAATTAATAAATATAAAAGACTCAAGGGTCTCTTGTTTGTTGATGTACTATTATGTCGTTGATGTTTAACTTCATTAATAATTAGCATTTTGCCTAGTTTCTCGGATAAGATGGCAGAGAATGGTGAGATATATTTCTTGGTTAGGGCGTATCATACGTACACAATTTTTCACTATGTATTATGGGATGCATTGAGTAAATAGGGAACAGTGTTTCTTTTAAATGGCTTACACCCAAGAATCAGGCTTATAATGGAGAAATCACACATACAAATACATGTTATGGTTTATTACCCTGGAAATATGGATTTATCACAGGGGCCAGAGCTCAGTGTGTAGTTATTGACTCAGCAAAGCTGATGGATGGATGGGATGGATGGATGGATGGATGGAGAGGAGGTGTAGGTGAGAAGAATGAGAGAACTAATTGGGTCACTGTGGTACAGTTCTGAGGTCCACCCACTGCATTTCTGGTGGTATTAAACTTACTTATTGCTTTGTAGACACATATGTTGCATCAGAAACATGCTTCTTTAAATCATCAGCCGGGCTTACGTGCGCGATTCGTCCCCCAGCTATTTTCAGGAAATTACTTTAAATATTAAATACGTATGCGGTATTTTTGTGTGACCTGTGCTTGATTGTCCCAGAACTGTAACGCTGCTGCTGATATCTCGCAGCGTGACACTACATCATGGGGTAAATGTTTCTTTTCCTGTCTGAGATATTAGAATAATAACCTGAAACACTGAGCAATCGGGAGCTAATTAACTTTCCGATTTCCTTCATTTCTGCTACTATCGCCGTCCCGTCTTACTCCGAATGAAGTCGAGCTGGAGTTAATGATGTCTGATGTGCAATCGCTTGATTTGGGAGGCAGCATCATCCCTTGCAGTGCTACGAGGTAAATGAAGTTTATGGAGCTGCAGAAATGAGAGAACTCCACTGAACCTAAGTGTTATTGGGACACGTTTATATAGATGTTTCTACCGGCTGCTCCACTTCTGCCTTTGATTAATAACGTCAGCATCTGATACGTGCTCATCATCATGTTGCCAGTGTAGCGAGATGTTGGGTTAACCACGTTTGTGACCTTTGGCTGAACCCGGCTGTGTTGATGCTCCCCCATATTGCAGTCTTCCCTCAAGGGGAGAATCTCTAAGCAGCTTTCCCTCCACTTCAAAGGGAGAAAATGTAGGCCTCCTTTGCATAATCAGGTGGGGAACAGCTTTTTGCCAGAGAGGCAGGAATTAATTTGTACCTCCGCCAGATGTAATCATTAAAACTCTAGTTGCTGACAATAAACCGGGCGGCGAAGGGGAATAGGGAAGGAATTGTCAAACAGCGGGTAAAAGGAGAAGCAGCAATTGGGTACAAGATGGGCCTGAATGCCAGAGGACGCCACCGCTAAATCGGCTAATCTGGTTTGAGCTCGGTTAAGCCAGAATGACATTTTTTCTCCAGTGGTAACATTTAGCTCTGTCAGTCAGCTCGGACATCCTGACATCACTTTAATCCCTGCTGCTGATAACCATTTACTACACACCTGCCGTGATGTAGCTGCCAAAGTCAAATACCTGTCAGGCTGAAAGTCTGGAGACAGGTGCAGAATTTAAAGCTCAACCGCGTCGCGTCTTCTGCTTCCATCGTCTGATTTTCCATCCGTGTGCATTTACGTATTCCTCTCAAACAGCCTCTGCATTAAATGCGTAACTGTGTTTGAATCTACAGTCTACTGTTTGTCACCTGTGTCCATATTCAGTCAGTGGAAGTGATTATCCCTTGAAAGAATGAAACCTACTTATTTCTTTATGTGCAGAAACAGAGGAATATTTTAGCTGAGTTCTAGTTTTAGAGTAAACTAGCCAGAGTGAGAAGATAATCCTGGAAAGAACAATGGTGTTAGGAAGGCACAAAGAGGAGCAGGTGGTTAGAATCCAGCCAATCCATTATGGTTATCATGTGGCCTTTTCTGGCTTAAAATATGTGAGGATGCCATAAAAAAAGAAGCTAGTTTAGAATCCCTGTAATCTGCATGCAGGACTAACTGGATGCAAAGAGAAGCTTTTGTGTTTTGTGGTGGATATCAGGTACGCTCACTCAGACGTTGCCCGAGGAAGACGAAGAAGAGGATGACAGAGTGAGCGAAAGATCCATCAAGATAAAGAAAGACGACGAATCTTTCATCTTCTGATCTTCTGTCTCTCCTTCTCAAAGAGTCCAAATGTGATCCAGCTAAGGAGGATTAAAAGTGGAGTTCTGTTGTTTAGGAACTTGACGGGGGGGGGGGGGGGGGGGGGGTCTTTGTCAGTAGTTGGTATCCAAGGACACGAGCAGAAAAACTGGGGAAGCATTTCCCAAAAGTAATTGAATGGATTTAGTTTCATTTTAATGTGACCCTCAGCAGCAGATGAGGAGCAGCCAGAGAAGATCTTAACCGTTTTTCTAAAAGAAGACGAGGATAAATGACACTTCACTAATAACATAAGATGATTACAAAATAATTGGGAGCACTTTCAACCTACTTAACGCGCTGATAAAGTGGATTTTGTATTTGATAAAATTGTATTCGTCAGATTTGATACACATGCGCTTGCTTACGCAACACATTTATTATTCATATTCACTTGCTGGAGGAGCGCGCGGCGCTGGAGTGGTCGACTCTGCCTCTCAGTGTTTCCACTGCTAGAAATATTCCGATGTTTGCAGAAAATGACACTGTGCTTTAATCCTGGATTCAACAGACTGGCGTTGCCAATGTTGTCGGAGTCGAATAAAACCGTCCGTCGCCATTGGCGTTCCTGAAAACACTGAAGGCTCATCTGCTAACAGCATGACTCAGTAGTTAGGGTGCTGAACGGCGGTGCCCAGCGCCAGCACACCCACCTTGTTTCCAGGGTTTCACGCACGCACACACACACACACACACACAAGGTGACACCGAGCTCACAGCAGTGTATAATATGAAGTCAGCACAAAGGCAGACAGCAGACAGGAAATGCCTCCTATTTTTCCTCCCTGTTGATTTTTCCACTTTACCTGCCTCCCCGTCCCTGCTGTGCATTCGGAACTTGCTATTCTCCCTATCTCCTTGTAGCTGGATGACTTTTTCTCCTCTGCGTGTGTGTGTGTGTGTGTGTGTGCCTGTCTGAGTGGCTCTCCCCTCTCTCTCCCTTTGATCTCGCTGGTTCTAGCCCAGAGTTCCACAGTGATGCAGGATGACTTTTCTCTGCCTATTAATGTCTTGACTCACTTGCCGCCTTTCTGGCGTCCACTGAGACATCATTTCCCTGCTGTGCACATTCTATTGACTGGCCCTGTCGCCCTTAACCACAAGCATGCGTACACGTGCATGAGAGGGCTTCATAAACAAAATAAACCAGACACATTACAGCTCCCCTTCGTTTTTGGGTGGATTACTCAGCAGGCTCCATTTGGAAGTAGCAAATAGTGACGTCAGCACCTCTCCGGTGTCCTGACGGTCGGCTGCGGGAAATGTCAAACTCTGCCCTTTCCTCAGCTCAGGCATGAAACACCGGATACTTGTTTTCTGACTGAGTCGCCTTTCTGTGTGGATTTTTCCATGTTTTTTCTGTGTGTGTGTGTGGGGGGGGGGGGGGTACTGTGTGTCTGTGTGTGCCCTGTCAACCTGACCTCAGTGGCTGCGAAGCCTGACTGACCTTTCTCTGTGTGTACTTCCTTCCACAAATGAAATGCGCGCAGGGAGTGTTACTACGTAATTGTATTATCCGATTATTTAATTCAAGGAAGTGAGTCTGTGTGTCTTTTGGTGGGGGTGAATGTCTGAGAAGTAAAACTCCAGGACGACTGGAAGAAACTATTTTCCCTTTGGCATTGTAACAATCTGGTAAAGATAAATATGAAGTGAGGTGTGTGTGTATGTGTGTGTGTGTGTGTCAAGGTGACTCACCTGGCCTTGTGCACAAAATAAGGAAAATCATCATTCTTGTGTTGCAAAGGTGACTCATCAGAAATATGCTTCGCATCAACTCATTAAACTCGGAAGCTTCGCATGCAGAGCGCCCACATAAACAGATGCAGTGTGATTATTAATGATTCACCAGCTTTACCCGCCCGTGTTTACACGTGTAGTCAGCTGTGTTGACATCGAAGAGGCCACTTGGTGCTTTATTTATATTTGGTTAAAAATGCATAAAATCAATACCTCAATTGGTCGGATAGTCACATGACAGCGGTCAGGTAGAAGCAGCTACTGGACTGATTTCTGGCTGGTTTGTTCACTTTTGAGTAATAGTGCTGTAATGAAGTCTGCTGGGGGGGTGGGGGGGGGTGTGACTGGGAGGTTGCCGGTTTGAACCCCGGATGGCAAGGCCCGAGAAGGAAAGACCTGGACTTGGAGTGGTGACCAGGAAGCAGACTGGTGTGCAGGACCACCATCTGCCCACCACCACTGGCACCACTGTTGGCCCTTGAGCAAGGCACTGAAACCCCTCAGATGCTCCACGGGCACAGGTTGCCGGCTGCCCTCTGATGGGTTAAATGCAGACACATAATTTCATTGAAGGTGTGTGATGACAATGATTAATATTAATTAATTCTTCTTCTTTTCATTTCAAAACCCTGTTCTACCACCCAATCTAATTTTTTCTGAAATCCTTCATACACGAGACAAAGGAGCACGTTGGTCTGCATCTCCCGCCTCTGTCTTCCATCCAACCTCCTCCTCTCCCTTTCTCTCCTCCCCTAAGTGCTGCAGCTCCTGGTCTGAAGCCTCAGGGAGCCGTGCAACTTGATTGTGTTTTGATGTTCTTGTAAAACTAACAAGTGCACTCAGACTCGGGACCCATAACATACATTTTTGAGGCTGTTCACCCAGAAGGAAAAGAGATGAGGCAAGAGCAGCAGTAGCTCCAATCACGACACACAACATACACCAAGGACAGAAATGCCTCACCATACATGTTAGAGAAGAAATGATATACCTTGTATTATTATTATTATTATTATTATTATTAGTATTATTATTATTATTATTATTATTATTATTATTATTATTATTATTATTATTATTGACCAGATCATTATTAGTCAGCTTTATTCCTCTCAGACACTGATTCAGACACAATTTAAATGGACAACACATCATCTATTATTAGAATATTGTGTAAAACCACCTTCAATGTTCAGCTATTTCTAATATTTGAAGCATCATCTTTGTGGTGTGGATCATATTATTGAGCCAAAAGGACAGCAGCTAAAGACATTCTTTTTCTTCCAGTGGACATCTGAGCAGCCACATCAGGGTTGTCTGAGGCTTAGAAGGACAGTGGACTTTCAACAGAGCAAATATAAAAGGAAGTATGGATGTAAAAAGGGGAAGAGAATCTTAGCGATTGATAGTCTTAGTTTGATGATCTGGCCTTGTTTGTTTATATTTGATGTCTGGAAGACCGCAATATTTCCAGAATAAGCCGGTTGAGTTGTTACAATTTTTGTCTTTCATACTGACGGACATCATAATCCAGTTCACACCCAAATATCAGATCAGAGGTGTCTGCAAAATCTGGGGGGTCAAGTCCAAAACGTCAG
Source organism: Takifugu rubripes (assembly GCF_901000725.2). Taxonomy (NCBI): domain Eukaryota; kingdom Metazoa; phylum Chordata; class Actinopteri; order Tetraodontiformes; family Tetraodontidae; genus Takifugu; species Takifugu rubripes. The sequence continues at coordinate 17,143,234 of NC_042297.1, read as the reverse complement.
GTTAATTAGAAAAAGCTCTGAGTTTTACGTCTGCTGTCCTTGTTGGAGAGGCATTCATTTAATGTTCACTTTCTGTAAGCACAAAGCTTGTTTTTCCCATTTGTGTGGCCATTTTGGACTTGAACACGCAGCCCTTAATCCCAGACTGTTTAAACCGCTGCCTTAACTTAACTTTAATGAAAAGCCATCCGTGACCTTTTGACATTTTCAAATTTGCAAACGCTGAACATTTTTTTCAAGGTCACGGAACCTCGCTCATGGCTTCATCGATCAGAGGACTCGGCGCCCCACTGAGCCTGTTAGAAACACCGTCGGCCCCTGAACCGCAAATCTGGGCCTCCCCTCCTCCATCATCGATCTTCTAACACCAGGTATTCAGAGGTGTTTGCACACCCTCAGCAGACCTCCAGAACAAAGGCCATCGCTCGGTAGGATGCAGGTGGTGTGTCCATAGGGTGTCCTTTAAATGTTTTAGAGCTGTGCTGATGCCTCTCTGAGTTATAAACTCAAGTTTACTTTCATCACTTGCAGAAGTAAAGAAATATATGTTCCTCCTTAAGTAGGAAAGATGATATCTAACCAATTATTTGACTCCTTCTGGCTAGTAATCTAGCGTTTGCAAAATCACTCTGCGCCTACCCTAATAAAGGGTTTGCGCGGAGGCCAGGGCATAACTAATCACATTTATACGTTTGCGTGACCTTTCTCTTTTGAAACGCTTGCTTGTGATTGCATCTGCGTATCCTGTTTTACAGGGATCTCAAAGCAATTTGCTATAACGTGCGTTCTTTAGTGTGCATTTGATCTTCTTTGTGTCCTTTCACAGTTAAATCTTTATTTTTATAAGCTCACAGAAACTTTAACTAAATGTTAATCGTGACCTTTTTGCGTTTGCCCAAAACTACATGCCTCAGAGGGGCGAGAAGTTGATCAGTTAAGCACTACGCACTTACAAAACCGACAGAAAGAACTTATAATGTGTGACTCTGTGACTAATACACACAATATCGGAAGGCATACTTCCTGCTGACTAAACAGCTCTCAGTTGTTGTGCCTGTAGGAGGGTAATGCCCTGAATTTAACTGTATATGTAGCAGCTTTGGAGCTGAAAGTGTTATGATGACACATGAATTTTGTTTTATTTGAAAAAAAAAAAACCCACCATAAAGGCTTCAACATAAAACTTGCACCGCTACAAATCTTTCTCAGTTATTATATTCATCAGCCATGATTATTGGGTCTTATCAATACCCTTAAATTAATAATTCATCTGCCTGAAAAGTCACCAAAATCAGTCAACGTTCACATGGAATAAAAATTGTTATTCAGCACAGAACATTAAACCAGAAACTACAACTTAGTATGGTTGTTTGTTTTTTTCCCCAAGGGAGTTGACTTTATCTCAACCCCGTCTATCTCCTCCTCTTCATCTCTCTGTTCTCACTCTTTTGCATGACCAGTTCCATGTCAGCCCATAATTGTGTTTGGATGTTCTTTCAGATCTGCAATTGAGCGTGTTCTCGTCAGCCAAAACAGAAGCTATGTCACTCCTCAAGGTCTCTGAGTGTCTGTCTGTCTGTCCGTCAGTCTGCCCGCCCATCCATCCATCCATCCATCCATCCATCCATCCATACATCCATCCATCCATCCATCCATCCATCCATCCATCCATCCATCCATCCATCCATCCATCCATCCATCCATCTATCTATCTATCTATCTATCTATCTATCTATCTATCTATCTATCTATCTATCTATCTATCTATCTATCTATCTATCTATCTATCTATCTATCTATCTATCTATCATCTATATGCCTGTCTGTCCATCTCGGAATGCATGCTTTGTTGTGGTAACATCAATGTCAGAGGGGACCAAAGGACCTTCTCCCCCCACCCCCCGGGTTTGTGTCACATGAAATTACTGAACACACACACACACACACACACACACACACACACACACACACACACACACACACACACACGCACGAGTCCATGGACTCAGCTAAACACAGTCTTGGGAGTAAATATTTGTGCGGTGGAAGCACCAGATAGCGGAAGCCTTCTCACCTTAGCGCTGTGCAACCAAATCATGAAATATTCAGAGAGAGCGATGGGAAAAGAAAGTGGGATTGCAAAACGGAGAGAGTGGACGGGACAGAGAGAGACAGAGAGAACTGTGGGAGGGCCCAACAGAAGGAGATGGATGCAGGGGTGGGGAGATAGTCAGTGACACAGGAGAGGACCTGTAAAAAAAAAAAAACCCTCGGTGACTTAAATGAAAAGGACATGAAAGTAAAGGCTGATTTGAGAGGGGATGGACAGAGAAAGAAAAACATCATGAGGGTGAAAGTGTGGCAGGTCAAGAGGGCAAACAAGATTCAAATAGGCTGTAGACTGACAGGCAGAAAAATAGAAATAATCAGGCAGCAGAGTGTGCAAAGTCCTACAGCAGAAGTGCAGTAAATAGATGGAACAAAATAATGCTTTAATGCTCTGTGCACCAGTCAGTCTTCACTCAGAACTTAATGGGAGTGCTTTCTTTGACAGGGACATTCGGTTCCGCAATCCTGAATGACTTTTCAAATGCTATGCCTTATCTGCTCGACTCAATGGAGGGTTGAGGGAAGTTCAGTGTTTAGATATGTTTATAATGACTTGAACAGCAGCAGCCTGGTCCAGCGCTTTCCTTTTGGCAACTGCTGCTCCAGCTGAGGTTTCACCAGATGTCTACCTGTGACTGATGCTAATGGGACGGCGTTCGACTGTAGGCCGTTTTCAGGTTTAATTTCTCAGCAACATGTTCCATTTGCAGTTTATCACGCTTTTAGATCATATTTGATTGTGGTCAATATTGCACATGAACAACGAAAAGGAAAATATTTAATGTAAATCATTCAGTGATGTAACAATCATACATATTTGTAGACTAACATAGATGTTTTGCAGGGTTTGGTGGAGGCAGGCAGGCAGACAGTGCAGAGGTAATCCAGAAACACAGCGGCTAGAGACGATGAACTAAACTAGGTCATGCACAAAGGAAGCAACACGGGGGGAATCGCTGGAATGCTCAGAGAAAGCAATGAATGTACGGAGAGCAGAGAGCAGTTACACCAGGGAGTGCAGCAATAAAACACAGGTAAGAGAGGTGAGGTAATGAACGGAGGGGGGAGCCCCAACCGGGCTAAATGAAGAGGTCTGAAATGGTGGAAAACATAAAAGAGATGCAACAAACTGACCTTGATTCAGGATGTACCTGTGGCAACATACATTTTTCAAATGTGAACTAAAATTCAAAATAATAAATGAAGAATGTATCCGCTCTCTGGAGTAACTGTCCGTTGTGCTGAAATATAACCGAGTTGCATTGAAAGATTCCTGACATCCAAATGTCTTTTACTTATACATTTATATCTGGATGCCATGAAAATATCCTTTTATGGTTGGAGTAGAACATAGGAATACAGGTCTGCCACACTTTCCTGACACTGTGATAATGGTTTTATAGCAAAACATATATTTAGTCTCCAGCAAGATTGACAATAGAGAATTACATTTCATAGACTGGCTGGTAGTTCTCTAGCTATGTCTCTGAGCAGTTTCTAAGAGTTATTTTCGAGACACTCAAGTAAGCAACAAAGAGGCGTTTTTGCACCAACTGCTGGTTAGTGACTCTGCAGGATATTTGAGGTAGTGTCAACGTGCCCCCTTTACTGGAGATACATGTTAGGATCCACCACCACATGTTGGGTTACACACTCCAGGTCACAAGCACTCGATCACGATGGCTAGAAGTCTCCTCCGAGTAAATACGAGCCTCTTTGTGTCAGGGTGTGTTTGGTTCAAAGCTCAAAAATGTCAGAGGATTAAATGGGATTATTTCCAGTGTCTCCTCAGAGAATCTGTCAAATTTTGAAGTGCAGAAATGTACACAGAAGCACCACACAGCATTAGAATTGTGATCATTTCAGCCGAATGTTACTTAGGAAAGTACATTATTCCAAACACAAATGTGAATGTAAAAAACAAATAGATCTGAATGTATACAGGTGTTTGAAGGGAGGCAAATTCCACTTCACAGAACCTTTTGCACAGGAGAAAAAAGAGAGAGATAAAACTGTCAAAGCTCGAGACCTCTAAAATGATAAATTTACTTTAATTACTCTTTAAAACATATATCGAGGCAATTTCTTCTAAAAAAAAAGCATCGTGTTAGAGCGTATATCAGCCCACGGGTAGCACCGTGCGTTCATGGTGATACTGCGCTCTTGCCACCATCTCAATGTATTTGTATGCCCGCCTTCCTCCTCCTCGTTAATAAAGAGAAGCCGCCCTTGACAAATTAAAACCCCAACGTATTCCCATGCATGTATAATCAGATCCAAGGAGTGATATACGAAACCCACCCACGACCCCCTATCCCCCCAAAAAATCAACAGGACTGACGCAAAAAAAGACTGTTAATAAGATGTGAAACCTCGTCGGGAAGCAGAGGTGACTTTGGAGTTGGCTTTGAAATATCTTGGATGTGCTGTGAAAATGTAAAAAAAAAAAAGAGATTCAACTCTGCACCAGAGAGGGAAAAGGAGGGGGGAGAAGAGAGAGAGGGAGAGAGAGAAAGAGAGATTGCAGCGGGGAGTCTGAGGTTTCCCATTTTCTCACTTCATTTTGGATAAGAAAAATCAATTAGCAGACAAACAGACAGGGTGCTGCCTCCTGATGGAAAGTTTGCACCCACCGACCTGTCTTCTGTGTTTTTAATCTTTTAAAACAAATCCTGCCTGAACTTATTCGCGTCGGTTTGTGCGCAATGGCTGGTCAGTTACGCCGTCCGTCTGCCCGCCTCCACATAAATGGATGCTCGCTTTAAAGAGAGGGGGCGTGTGTGTGAGAGAGAGAGAGAGAAAGAGAGAGAGCGAGAAGGGGGGAGAGAGAAAACACCCCGTAACTAAACAAGAAGTGCATGTGGATCCGAGTGACCTTCTGAGTTTGGATAACCGAGACGATTCATGACAGCTCCGCGACTCCTCATTCGAGGTTTCTGCTCAGGAGCCTCCGCCGCGTCTTAGTTCGGATCTCACTTGTGTTGTGTCTCACTCAACGATGTGTTCCGGTGGGAAATACTGTGTCTTACTGTTCCTGCTTCAAAGTAGCCTGTCGGACCCGGCGACCACGAATCAAGGTGAGTGTTTGGCGCGTCAACACCAGCCTGGTTGCGCAACTTTCATTTTCTTTTAAAACTAACGACTCATAACCTCTTTATGCAGAAAAATGTTGTTTAAGTGTGTAATGACGACTATTAAGTGTTTCCCCCTAAAATTCCATTAGTTTTGTTTTATAATAACAGTTTAATTTGCCACTAAACAACAGCCAGAAGAAACTAAGAATAACATTAAATAAAAAGAGCTGAGATTTCTATTAAATTGATTTAATTACTCTTATTTTTCTGTCCTCCAAGAGCACTATTATGACATATTTATGTTGAGTCTGTCTACTGGTGTGAGAGACAGCAAAACTGTGGGATGCAGGAAGTTGCGCGAATCCTCAGAGCTGAATTTACAGAAAGAAACGCACATTTTCAGCCTCCTGAACAAACACCTGCAGGTTTGCAGGCACCAGCCGCAGCCAGTGGAGGAGGATCCCAGATTATACTTCTGCCCCGATGCAAAAACATTGCCGCAACTATAGGGACCCTCAAAGGGTTCCAGTGAACGTCAGCTTCGAGCACATCCTGTCAGCTACAGCGAGTCTGAGTTTGTCTATTTCTGTCCTCCCTGAGTTCAGCCATCCATGGGTGAAAATCTAAGAGGGGCTTGGGCAACGTATTCCCAAGAGGATTCCTCTTCAAAATAAGCCACATTTACAGTCAAGAATGTGGATTTTTTGCCTTTATGTAGGTCAGGTGGTTAACGCAGGTGCTGCTTTAACATGTGCTGGACGACGTGCGAGGCTGAAGAAACACAAGGGACTGTTCTACGGGTAAAGGACTGTCATCAGTGTGATGCATCTGACAGCTTCCATCTTGTACTTCAGCAGTGGGCAGATTTAAACACCTTTTCTGAATGGCTGGGCTTTGATGTGCACTTTGAAAGGCAACAAGAGAAGTTAGCATTCTAAGAGGTTACCTGTGGTGATAAGAGTTCCAAGTAGCTCATTAGACCATCTATATTTACACTGTGATTATGTCATGGTGGATATATCATCCAGGTTTCAAGTGTTTGTTATGCGTTTCACTAGCAAATGAGGACTTTTTTTATTATTATTTTTACTGGTCCTCCCTGCACGGTTGAGAGCACAAGTAGGTTAACGTTAGGCTCAGGGTTACAGATTCAATAGTGAGGGGTTAAGATTAGAGCTTGGGATCCACAGGAAGATAGAAGGAGTTCAGATTACAGAATCTTTTCTTTCCTTTTCTCTCCTTTTCTCTCTCTTCAATGGTATTTGAACTGCTTCGGGTGAAACAAAGACTTGGTGGTGCCATGAAGTGATCTGAAATGAGCTCATAACTGCGTATATTTACTGCAAATTTTAGGAGGTCCATAGTGTAAATTTACGCGTTGCTTTTTTATGCAGCTAAAACACCAAGGCAGTGATTTCCTGTGTAATCACTGCCAAAGGAGGGAGACAACAATTCTTTGTCAGATCTGTGTACATTTATTTCTTTATTTTTGGCTCATAAACAGAAAAAACAAACAAAAAAGTAAAAAAATAAAAATAAAAAAAAGCTTGATTTTGAAAGATCAAAAGGATCAAAATCTCCTGATTTTCTCTTTTTTTCTCATTATGCAGAATACACACTGGACTGACAACACACGTCATGGCCACTCTTAAACCCTTAATAACGACACTCCAGGAGTGCGTCATGCATCAGACCAAGAGGCACAAGTGCTTTTCAACAAGTTTTAAACAACTGCAATTTAAAAGAGTGAGCCTGTTAGGTCCTTCAAACGAGGGCCCTCTGGTTTGGGCCACCAGAGTGAAGGTGACAGGTGACTGACCACCAACTGCAGCCCCCACCCAAGGAAACCCAAGAAAATGCATTTTGATTTTACGTGGAATCTTCAAGCAAACCCGGCTTTTTTAACTATATGTTGCTCTTAATCACCCGCCTTCTTCCCGTCTCTACACTTGAGTCTACTTCTCACGCTCCCACATCTACTTGCGCTTCACATCTGAGCTGATAAATGATTTTTCACTATAGCAGCAGCCAGTAATCAACCATAATCAGCACCAATCTAAATTGGTGGAGTTTGGTTGAAAGACTCGTTGGCTCTAATTGCACTGTTCAGAATCACATTGTGATTGTTTAGGTGGTTCGGGAACTTTCAAGGTTATCCAAAACTCACAGGATTAGTTCTTGCATTGATTAGACGTTCTCTCGTTTATTCGTGACTAAATTAGCCCAGTTTAAAGGTCCTCACACTCGTGTGTTAGGAATCTATCAGGAAAACAAAACCAACCCTTTTCATCGGTCAGGAGCGTTAAGGCATGATGGTGGCAGATCGTTATGTTCCCAGACATACTACGCAGAAAAGAATAATGAGCTTTTTGCTGTATTTCTCTGAGCGTGCACCTGTGGGGGGGGGGGGGGGGGGGGTCTCCTCTCCTCTCCTCTCCTCTCCTCTCCTCTCCTCTCCTCTCCTCTCCTCTCCTCTCTCTTTACCCAGCCGGCCATCAGCAGGAGGGCCCCCCTACATGAGCCTGGTCCTGCTCAAGGTTTCTTCCTGTTAAAGGGGAGTTTTTCCTTGCCACTGTTGCTTGTCTGGGGTTAGGCCCTGGGATTCTGGAAAGCGCCTTGAAACAATTTTGATTGTAAAAGATTCCATATAAATAAAGATTGATTTGATTTGAAGATTGATCTGTTATTTCCTGGTTCTAAAGTAGCTTCAGTAAAAACCATGGACGAATGGGACGGACATTTCTCATCAAGAAAAGATTGAAAACAATCTTTCTCCCATGAAAGATTGTTTTTCTAATTTTGTTGAAAATCAATAGCTCTCTGTCTCTGGCGTTCTGACAGACTGTCTTTATTCCTCCTTCTGTCTGCATCCTCCCTTGAATGGCGAGACAGCATGATTGTAATTCCTGCTTTAATTACCGGCTGGTGGTCAAGGCTAAATGAAGTCTTTGCAAACGCTCAAGTGGTTCATTCAGTCTGACTAAGCCTTAGTCAGATATACCTTATAGTAAGGTATATCTTCTCTGGTTATCTACCTCGCTCGCTGCCACAGCCGCATTGAATTAGTCCAGATTTGGCACAGCCGGGCCAAACGCTGAAGTGGTGGCTAAGAGAATGTGACTTTTTGTCGACCCCTGAAGTGCGACACACTTTGTTGATAGAGATTGTAATTAACTGACTGCGTGGAGACAAAGGAAATTGCACATTCATCATATCAAATCGACTCAGGGGGCTTAGCAAGGGACAGATAATGACTCCTTATACGCATCGGCCGTGACCAGAGTGCAAACAGTTGGTAGCGCTTGTAGGTGCACGAGGCTCGAGGCCGCCGTTACGGCCATCGCAGGCAGGATTATCCACGAACGCTGGGATGTGAACTTGGAAAAGTAGGCAATAAATGCTGTTGTCAGTGCAGCGTTGGTCCCAGATGTTCTGTTTCAGGAAGGAATATACAGCTGCCCCCGGGGCCCATTGAGACGGACGCAGCTGTCTGCTAGTGTTCTGTTTTTCTTGCCGTCAGGTACGGACCAAATGTTGTGGTAGCGTGAGGGGAATACTGGGTCACTGGAAGTTTAAATATCTGTTTCATTTGTAAAATGAGATTAAATAAGTGTTAAAGCGCTTGCGAGGTTACAATTGTTCCCGCTTTAGACCGCACACACAGCGCCAGCTAGTGGCCTGGCATGGAAACTAGAGAATTTTCAATGTTTCGTCCGTGGAAATGTGCACTTCTTTTCAAATAAAAAAGAAGCAGTACCATCTCAAGTTGGCCCTTCTCATATGACTGAGCCTGAGTCTAGTGCTGACACTTAGAAGGACATTCTAGTAGTTGGTGAGCACCGTTAAGTTTAATGTGAAAGTGACAGTTTATTATTGGGTTTAATTGACCTTGCCCTCCTAGATCCGTTTGGCTTGTCTGGTTTCTTTTGTGTAAACCTGAAGTCAGCGGTTGACAGAACAGTAGAGCTCCGGCTGTGAGGGACCAAAACAGGTACCTATGATATTGCCACTATTAATGATATGGAGCCTTTAAATCTCTAATCAATGGCTGCAGGGAGTTGTTCCACATGCTGGGTTAACACTTGAACTACATGTTAAAGTTTGAGATGGAAAGTTTATTCCTTTATTTTCCCCTTCAGTCATGTTTAGTTTATCCTTCATGTCAGGCAGCACAGGAAACTCCTGACCTCTGTGAAGGTACCAATCTTTCAGAGTTCACCAAGACAGAGGGAGGGTCCGCGCTGGTGTGGCGGCAGTTCTTAAGAGCTCTTATTTCATGGTCGTTGAACCAGATAAGGGCTGTACGACTCGCTGACAACTTGATAACAATTTTTCTGCTCTCTTTCCTCTTGGTCATTGCTATTTCTCTTCTTTTAACATTTACCCCCTCTACCTTTCTTACCCTTGCCCTTTTCTGCTCTCCTCTATCACCCTGGCCTCTGCCTTTCGCCTCCATTTCACTTTTATTTTTGCCCACCCCTACGTTCTCAAGTGGTTCTGTTGGACACAACGACAGTGCTGGGGGAACTAGACTGGAAGACATATCCTGTCAATGGGGTGAGTGAAACGATCATTTCTTATTACCCGAATGAAAGTTAAAGCTGTTATCTTAATGAATACAACCCAGAACAAGTGGAGACATGTGATCTCAATCAAGTGTAGCAGCATTGTGCTGCTGTTGCTCTGCTACACAGCTTAGCATTGCATTAGCAGGAGAAAGTGAGAAATAACTCCTGCTATGTCCAAAAATCAAGCAGGGTTGAGTGCAGAGAGTGCGCTCAACCCTGCGTGACTTGGTGCACTCGCTGATGAGCTGAAACCTGTTTGAGACACCGAGGTATTTAGCTTCAAACGGCATCACAGTGTTGCATAATGAATACGAACTCGACTGACGTCTGCACTGGCCTGATCTCTTTATTTTTCCTACTGAATATTTGATATTTTCTCAATGGTTGTCGTTTCGTTGTTACTACAGTGGCCTTAATAATTAACTTTACGGTATATCTAGCTTCATGTGTACCACAAAGGATGATGGCTTAACTGCTTAGTTATTTTCAAAATGCATTATAGGATACATTAAATGCATTAAATGGAGGACAGTGATCCTCATTTTATGCCTCACCGGTCTGGGTTCTGAGTTCTAAAATTGAGTGCTAGCATGTGCTAGCTTTTTTTCTTTTCAGCGTGTTGACTGCTGATGTTTGTGTTCTTTAAAATCTGCATTTCAGACTTACAGCCGTTGGTTGATATCATTGTAAAAATATGTTGTCCGATCCTCTCTCGACACTCACTGTCCTCTTTTCTTTTCCTGAGAGTAACGCTGCATTCATGCATTTCGAAACATTGGAGAAATGAGACCCGAGTTGACAGATCAAGATAGAAACAAATACGATTTTAAAATAATTAGATTTATAGTATAGTTTGACTAAGTTAGGGAGGCTGGACTAAAAAGCCCAACGGGCCATACGTGGTGGTGATTTGCAGCTGCTCTATTATTATTATTATTATTATTAGTAGTAGTAGTAGTAGTAGTAGTAGTAGTAGTAGTATTAGTATTAAGAATTATTATTAATTTATAGCTACAGGGCATAGACTGACTGCTTTCACTTTGTTCCTCCTGCTTTTGATTGGCATTTCACTGTCAATAGAAACCTTTTTTTCTGAGCAGTGTGGATGCAAATGTACACACTGCTGTAAACATTACGCCTCCCAGCATCCCGTGAAATCGGCATCAAGTGTGCAAACTTTGTGCCGCCAGTGTGATTCACGGTCAGTATGTGCGATTTAGCAGATGGGCGCGGGGTAGCTGAGGGGGCTCCGGCCTGGTTCGGAGCAGTTTAACCGATTTCGTGCACCACTTCTGCCGTTCACATCAAACATCCGACAAACAAACACAGTGTGTCACAACAACTGGCGCTACCTCATCTATTATGTATTTTCATCTGTAAGAGAAAACAGAGCCTGATCATAATCCCACTAGAGATTAAAGTAATCTCATTGTAGTATATCAGTTTTTGCAGGGCTAAAACAGAAGGGAAGATTTTTTTTTTTTTAATACAAGCAAGCAACAATAGCTATCCCACAATAATGCTTCTAATTCCGCACACATGGTGACAGAGGGACTGTTTGAGCGTTGGGGCTGTGATTGAAAACGTAATAAATCCTTTGGTGCAAAACCAATAAACAGAAATTAAATACTGAGGTATCTTTCAGGTTGAGACACTCCTCTTGAAGGAGCCTGTCCTCATCCAGAATGCTGGGTTTTTTGCTATGGGGAGAAGCAGAAGCAGCATTAATTAGTCGAACAAAACACAACACCAGCGCTCAGATTCACGTCAAATCAATAATTCATCACAGCTGCAGAGATTTAATGATAGTTTTATACCACCTCCGCGCTCTCCCTCACATCCCCTTAGTCTGACAATGACAAACGATCGTGTTTTAATCAAAACCTTGTGCCTTTTTAGACGCTGCACCATTGTTGTCCCTGTGATTTAAATGCATATGTAAAGGTGTTTGTGTTTCATTGTGTTGAATTGAAACCCTGAGCTCATATCTGGGTTTATTCTTTGAATTATATCATTAAGACAACAACAAACACGCACTCATATTATTTTTCTAGCAGTGCTCAGCCATATCCTCCACTATAATGTCTTTAATTTTTCATAAACAGACTTTGCAGGGACATTTGTCTCAAATTATGAGACAAATGTTTCGTGATACTTGCACAGCTCAGCCGTTATCTATCTGTCGTCAGATAAATGAGAAAAAGGGTTTAAAAATTAAACAGAATGAATGGAAGCTGTGTAACATCTAATAAAAGAGATGATGAAATGTGACCTCAACAGGTGTGAGTCTTCCACTCCTTTCTGATCCATCTTCTGCTACCTGTGGACCAGTTTGAGAGACACTGGTCACACAAATCTGTCATTCTGATGATAAAAAGGAAATAGTTCTGTTATTCTCCTGGTCACAGCATTTCATATTGACAATAAACAAGATCCTAAAAGTATCAATGTTTTAAAAGGAGGATCGTTTGGTTGATTTATTCGACATATTTAAAAGTGCTATAATGAAGCTACAAACCAACTGTCGTCATTTTTTTCCCCTTTGGTTTCCTCTGTCCTCCCTCTCATAGCCATCAGAACGTTGCTCATTGAGAAGTGCAGATGGACCCAGTTCAGGCTAATGTGATGCATGGGGATAAGTCCAGATATTAATATGACATTTTCAGCCATTATAGCAGGGCTGTATTTTTGGGTTATTTTTCTACACTTTCCTCATTGGCCCTCTCTGTTTTTACTCCTCATCCTCCATTTTTCTTTTTGAATCACTGCAGCCTCGGGGGTCGATGCGCAATCGGCCCCTTTTCCTTACACACTTAAAAACTTTCTTAAATAAACGATCCTTCACGGTATGATGTTTTATGGAGTCTAGAATGTGTCTGGAGGGGAACGCGTTATTCTGCCCGTGCTAGTCTGGTCTACATGCAGTCATAACTCATTTGGAAGATGATCTCTTTATCTGCGAGGCAAAAGTTCCTCCTTAGCCTCCATGTCTGCGTTCAACAACTTTCACAACAGCTGCAGTTTTCGGCGGCTGTCAGAGATTCCCGTCACAAAATGAGTGCAGAAGTTAAGCTGCCTAGAGTCGAGGAAAAATGTCAAAACAAGTTACCACATTCAAAGCTCTCCACATTCGCGTCTCTGCAGAATGAGGGGACATTGCAGCAGATATTAATACGTCACTGTTGAATTGTCCCCGTGTGGAGACAGACACGCTGATGGAACACCGTTATCCTTCTGATTAGAGGACATTCTCTACCCCTCTGTTCACATTACACACACTTCTGACAAGAGATTAGATAATCTCAGCGCAGTAAAGTCTCCTTTGAGCCCCATTTTCCCATAAATGAAGGCAGGTTTCGTGTTCCTGAAGCTTGAAGCATAAATATTCCATTAAAAGGTCTGTTGCAGGGGTGATGTGAGCACGACTTGACTTCTATTATGAACGCTTCCCTTGTTGTTAGCTGGTGATTTTTGTTCGGGGGATAACAGGCTGAGCCGTGGGGATCTACCTGCCTCGCAGAGCTTAGGCCGCGGCTCTTTCAAGCTCACGGTTCACATTTGTTTTCCCCATCTCTGAATCGTGCCACATCCTCGGGGGAAGGTTTAGCTGCGAAGCGCAGGGTTACAAGTTACCATTTTGTCATGTTTGTATGCATAATTAAACTTTAATGACGCAGCGCCGAGCGTCTGGAACGCACACAGACGGATTCCGAGTAGCTGCCGGCGGTCGACGAGGAGGAAAGTAAAAGGAGGCATTGACTTAAAAATGATGAAAGTTATTTCAATTTGCAAAAACAACTTTATATCACTCGAGTGTTTTGGGCTAAGCTGCAATTTCAAAACGCTCACTTCAGCAGAGCTTTGCATATTGTGATATAAGTGAGGAGAAAACAAAAACTGACTCAAAAGTTCTCGTGACCATTGTTTTCCAGCATTAAAACAAAATGTCCTTATGCTAATATTGTTCCTGCAAGCACAGCTGCAGAGTTGCTTATGAACGTAGTTTTGGAAAATAATTATATAAATGTATTTATAGTAATAAAGCAATAATGAATCATGTGAAATGAGGCAGTATAGATGCCATATGCATATGTTTGATGACGCTCCATTCTGTATACAGTACAGTAACATAAATAGCTGGGTCTTCAAATTACAGTTTATTACACAGTTTATTTATGCCTTTCATCATCAGTCCTAATTCAAATCAATTTTCTTTATTCTTGTAGCGCTGATGCATATTTATAATTAACATCTAGACTCAGTATATGAAAGTGAAACCTATTGTCTGAATTGTCAAAAAAAGGAAAAATGATTATGATTGCTTGACTGCAGAGCCCTCAAGAGTCACATAAAGCTAATTCAGTTTAATTAATAAGAGATTAACAGCCTGCATAGTTCACTCAAGGTTAAAGTGTTGCGTAATAACGTATATGAGATAACGCTCTCAACTTAGTCTGTCACAGAACTTTCTTAAGTCTGTCTGTGCGGCATCCTTGGTGATGTTTGCTGTTAATGAATTTTGAGAATGTGTTTGTAATGTATTGTAATTACATACATAATGTCATGTATGTAATTCAGTTATGATGATATTGATAATTGAACTTGGGAAATCGGGAACGTGTTTGTCCCAAAATTAACTCGGGTGATTCAGTTTATGCGTTTATTACCCCGATGTCAAGAGACCGGTGTAAACACTGCCTTGAACGGTGGAGGCCAGGAATAAATGTTGCTGTGTGATCTTTATGGTCAATCATAGTGCTACACTTAAGTGCAACAGAGAGCTGTTATGGAGTCACTAACAGTGAGGATGGCACCAAAGCGCCGGTGGGATTGATGGTGCTGCATTCTCGGCGTTTTTTTGTTCACTGCTTAGAGTTAGTGACATCCATGGATGTATTAGAAACCAGTCCTCCATGCTGATGAGCTGCACTCAGAGGAGCCTCCTGAAAAGCTTCCCGAACATTTCTGTGATGCCATCGTTATCCTACCTTTTAAAACACGACGTGTCGGTGGGCTGAAGATGGTGGCTCTGGTTTTAAAGGGTTTTAAAATCAATCTTTATTTATATATGTTTATATATTTATATATGTTTCAAGGTGCTTTCCAGAATCCCAGGGCCTAACCCCCAACAAGCAACAGTGGCAAGGAAAAACTCCCCTTTAACAGGAAGAAACCTTGAGCAGGACCAGGCTCATGTAGGGGGACCCTCCTGCTGATGGCTGGCTGGGTAGAGAGAGAGGAGAGGGGGGAGGACAGGTAGAGGATAGAATGGAGAGGAGAGTAGAGGAGAGGAGAGGAGAGGAGAGGAGAGGAGAGGAGAGGAGAGGAGAGGAGAGGAGAGGAGAGGAAACCATGACC
Source organism: Takifugu rubripes (assembly GCF_901000725.2). Taxonomy (NCBI): domain Eukaryota; kingdom Metazoa; phylum Chordata; class Actinopteri; order Tetraodontiformes; family Tetraodontidae; genus Takifugu; species Takifugu rubripes. The sequence goes on along the minus strand of NC_042297.1, from coordinate 17,128,125 downwards.
CAGTGGGGGGGTGACAGAGGCCTGTCAGGTGATCATGTTTCCGGACCCCGGCAGCCTTGGCCTATAACAGCACAGCTAAGATGTTAACCTAATGATTAGACGACCCCCTAAGTATGATAATTAGTCTGTCTATGACAGTACCTGGAACTGCAGAATTAATAACAATAAGCTTTTTCAAAGAGGTAGGTTTTAAGTCTGATCTTAAAAGTAGAGATGGAGTCAGCCTCCCGTACCTGAACAGGGCTCCGTACGTGTACGTTTGTAAGTGACACAATGTCAGCTGTCCGTTTATTGGAGATGAAGCTCCGGGCGTCACAATGTTAAAGCGCAGCAGTCAAACGAGAGGCCGGCTGATGCAACGGCCTGCAAACATTGGTGCAACCGACTGGGTGTCTCTCAAATGTCACATTTCTTTAAAGACTGATGTCTCACTAAAATAGAGGTTGAACATTGTATGAGCGCCACTTCTGCACCGCTTCACCGCTCCCTCTAAGCTATATTAGAATGTACTATATTAATAATAATATGATTTCTTCATTTGTACGCCTGTACTCTCCCTGTGTGTGTGTGTGTGTTGTTGTAGTGGGATGCTATCACAGAGATGGACGAGCAGAACAGACCCATACACACCTTCCAAGTTTGCCACGTAATGGAGCCCAACCAGAACAACTGGCTTCGCTCTGGGTGGATCCAGCGGCAGGCTGCACAGAGGGTCTGGATGACTTCCTGAAATGAAGCAGCCTTAAAATCTAAACTAGTTTGATAGTTTCGAGGGTGATTTCTAGTAAAGTCTGTACAGGAGACGTGCTTTTCTTTTTCATTGCTGTATTGTGTACAAGCCTTGCCCAGATTTCCCTTTTTTAAATCCTTTTTTCAGGTGTATGTGGAGCTGCGCTTCACACTCAGAGACTGTAACTCCATCCCTTGGGTGTCTGGTACCTGTAAGGAAACCTTCAACCTCTTTTACCTTCAAAGAGATGAACCCCTCCCCGCAGGGACACGGTTCCGACCCACAGACTACGCCAAAGTCTGTCACTGCATTCATCTTTCATACGCTCTAAACCACGAAACGTCAGCGCCTGTACTAATGACGGGTTTTTCGGCTTTAAGGTGGACACCATCGCAGCGGATGAGAGTTTCACTCAGACTGACCTCGGAGATCGAGTTCTTCGTCTCAACACTGAGGTCAGGGAGGTGGGCCCAGTGACACAGAAAGGCTTTTATCTGGCCTTTCAGGATGTGGGAGCTTGCATCGCGCTTGTATCTGTAAAGGTGTGTGAGTCATGAAACTGACCCGATCCCCAACATTGAATGGACCCAGTGTGTTGACTCCCATACACGTGGACTCTGTTGTATAATATCCTGAACAGGAAATTAGCAATGGAGCGTTCGCTTTGAAATGAGGCAGTGGGATCACACATTTAACCGCTGTTCCATGAATGCCTGATTGGATTGGGTTGTGGGGACTTTGGCTAAAGGATTAGTCTCTTTCTCTTGGCCCAATCATGCCTAGTTTAGTGGGTCATAATTAACACTCACTCCAATTGCTAGTGCTTTATTTTTATTACTGATCAGTTTACAAACATGTGGCCGACTCATACGGCAGCAGCTGATCGTGCTCTTTCACCTCAGGTGTTCTATAAGCGCTGCCCACCCACGGTGAGGAACCTCGCAGCCTTTCCTGACACGGTTCCTCACATGGATTCCCTCGTGGAGGTGAGAGGCTCGTGTGTGGAGAACGCCGAAGAGAGAGAAACCCCTAAACTGTACTGCGGTGCAGATGGAGACTGGCTGGTCCCACTGGGCCGCTGCGTCTGCAGCGCCGGCCACGAGGAGGGCGGTGACGGTTACTGCGAAGGTAGGAAACAACGGCAGAGCTTGTGGAGTTCACATAAATGCTACACTGTCCGCCTTTCCAGATCCTGCATCCTTGTCCGTTCCTGTCCATCAGCCTCTGCCTTCGCCTCAGTGCAGCTCCGCCTCCTGTCATCCTCGTCGCTCCTCCACTTTGTTTATGCACCACTTACGCTGCTCCCGCTTCTTTGCATCACTGTCTTTGCTCTCTTTTCATTTCCCCCTTTATACTTCCCACTCTGTGAGGCTGTCCCTCACCACACATCCCTTCACCACAATCAAACACTCTGAATGCGAAGAGTATTTCAATTTCCTGCTGCTGGGATGAAATAAAGCCAGGAAACAAAAGCAAATGGGAATAAATACAGTTCTCTCAGATGTATCCTTGATAAACACTTGCAGCTGCCTCACATAGGTGTGACCCACTGTCAGCAAAACAGATTATTGTCAGTAGAAGCAGCTGATGAGTTGCTCCAGATAGTCTTTGGCCTGGTTTCTCAATTAAACTATGCAGTAGACAGAGGGAAGCTGGCTAATTACCTCCATTTGTTAGTTTCACAGCTAAATTACTTTGCACCTTCATCTTCCAAAAGAGAGAGAGAAAAAGTCACGGTCTCCTTCGCATACGTGGCTCAGGCTTGCTTCTCTAATTAAGGCTGCTGCTAAATTAAGTCACACTTCATGGTTACATTTAGTTGCTATGTTTTCCAGATTTGAAGAAGCCTGAGCTGGTAGGTGTGGAATTCATTTCATAACCCCATGGTGATGTGATTATTCATGTTATCACAGAGAGAACAGTCATTAGCACAAATAGACCCTTCTGTAGATCCTCCGACAGTGTAATTTTTCTTCTCATCTGCTCTTTAATCTGCTTTTTATTTGTTTTGTCTCCCCCTCTCGATCATCTAATGAAACTAGTCGGGAAACAGATAGATGAGCGATGAGATGAAGCTCATTTAAATCAGGAACGACTTGGAGAGTTATTACATTTGCTGGTCTTCGTGTCACGAAGGTAATCTTTACATCTCAAGACTCTTTAGATGTGAATCTCACCCTGAAGTCCAGACAATGATGGTGAAACATGGAGGACCTTCTGGTTGACTGGTGCTAATGGGATTGATTTAACAATGACATGCTGTGTACATTCAATGACACACATACAGTATCTATGTAGCACTTCACTAATCGAGCACCATTCCCCAGCTGTGTGGGTCTTTGTGTATGTCTGTATGTGTGTGTGTGTGTGTGTGTGTGTGTGTGTGTGTGTGTGTGTGTGTGTGTGAATGGATGGATGGACTTCTAAGGTCTAATCCTGTTGCCTGGTGACTAATGGGACTGGGTCCAGAAACCCCAGTGATGCCAGTTAGGAATAAGCAGCAGTTAAAAGTGAATGATTGAAACTATTTGTAACTTCACTTTGATCACAGTGATTGACATAATGTGAGCAGAGGCTGGATGTGGAGAGCTGGGCCAACCACAGGCACTTGTGGTAGATTGTGCACTACCACCAAGAACGCCCACTCACTCGTCAGTAGTGCATGCATGAAAAAGGCTAAAAGAACTGCAAAAGAGCGATTATGATTGTTGTTACATGCCAGGAAACTGAATGCAGATGTGCATTTACGCTCTATTGTTTTGGTGCAAGGTTTTGGAATGTCAGTCAGCATCTATTAAGGCCAATCAGCTGATAATGTCTGACCAGCATTAGGCCCAAAAAAGGTGTGGCATAGCATGACAGCAGCATTATGCTTTCGTAATCAATGATTTATGGCCTAAATGATTTATGACCTATCACTATTTTCCCATCAGTAATTTCCACTGGACCTGGAGCCGATGCCACGATGGAGACATGCACTCTGCAAGTAGTTGCAGGAAGTTTAGACGTGAACTTGCGATGACTTCTGCTTTCTCCCCGTTTTCATTTTGGAACACTGCTTCAAAGGGTGCTGTGATCAAAGCTGTCTGAGAGGCAGCGTGGGGAAAGAGCAAAAGAGGGAGAGATGGAGAGAGAGAGAGAGAGAGAGAGAGAGAGAGAATAGGGAAAACCTCAGCGCTCCTAAATATGAGCGGGGCTCTGCGCTACCCCATAACAAAGGCGGCGGCGCTCATCAAACCGTGCTTTCTACCCCAGCAGCATTCTGCCAGACTGTTTTGACATCTCAATCGAACGCTTTATTATTCTATTCCTTTCATTCGGCATCAGCCGCGAGAGGATTACTCAGAGATAACTGGTTATATCATGACCTAGATAAGGCAACATCATAGTGCTAATGCTGTTGGTTCCATCACAGTCCCGCCACGCCATGCTCCTCAAAAGGCAGGCAGGAAATTGTGGGCGAAGCTAATGGAGACATCTTTTCACATTTCATTTAAGTCAGAATAAATGTGCAGCCAAGACCAAAAGACCAACCAGTAGAATAAATGATCCTATTCAATTGCAGATCAAGCTTGTGTAATGAATTAGTTCTGGGTTTTTTTTAAAAAAAAAACCCTTCTGTATAGATTTTTCAGCTAATATCTCATCTGCATAGAATTCACACCAAGGAACCACCAACTTTCTTCTTATTGCAGATCTATAGTGACAGAGCAATTTTTATTTTCTTATTTGGAATTGCAAACAAATTTGATCACAGTTTTTCTTACTCTTTCCCTTCTAAAATGCTAAGTGTATCTCCAGAGACTGAGAATATTTGCGTATATGTTCTCCACCACTTTCTGGAGATGCAGGATTGACCAGGCAGGAACTTTCTTGACTTTAAATTCAGGTTTAAGTGCAATAGGGCATGAGGAAATCAATAGTTTCTCCTGTTGTATCTGAATCAGCGAGCCCCTCTTCTGTCCATTAAGGATTGTGTTTACTCTGGCCTCTAACGCAGCTCAGCCCAGCTCAACCATCAGTCATTCTCTGTGAACTTCCCATCTGCATATCAAAGCTCAGAGATGAGGGTAAACATAGTCTTTGACTCCATCTGTCTCTGACAGCGCAAAGCCAAGAGAAAACTTCCACCCCTGCACGAATACAAACAGCTAAATCTCAGCTTGCATGGAATTAGGCTGCTGCAGACATGCAGGTGATGTGTTGTGTTGGAGTGTTGCGCGATGTTGGGATTTTTTTTACAGCTCCCCCAGGGAGCTTTGATGTTCTTTGAATGGCTCAAGTCTGTATTGTAATAGATACCGTCACTACGGTTAATTAAGGAATCATCAGTGACCGTCCGATCAAATTAGAATTCAAAGGCCGATGCTTCACAGCATGGCAGATATTGACAGGCCAGATCCCACAGTTTACCGTTTTATAGCCCTCTGCAGACTTCTTGAAACCAGAAAAGTAATTGATTGAAGAAGAATTGCTGAAATGGCTCCGCTTTCTCTAATGTAAGGTTTTTATTGCACTTTTAATTCACCTTCCTGCAAATTTAACTGGAATGTAATGTTTTCTAGACATTATTCACTCTGAAACACAAGGGCACACACAACATAACTTTCAACTCCCTCGTTCATTCCGGCTGGATTAAGTACAGTGACAGACTCTTTCCGTTTGCATTAGGCTGCTCAGGAGCTTACAGGCGTACAGTGACCCTTAATAGAGCATCGCATTCTCAAATGTACAGAACATAAATGAGTCGACCCTTTGATGTGTAGTTGACAGCAATTCAAAAGCTGTTCTCTATATGCAGCGGAAGTGCCGACTGGTAAAATTCTTGGCTAAGGTTCTCATAATTCATGTATGAATGGGTTAAATCGTCCTCTGAGGAACACTACAAATGAACTCCCACAGCGAGGGAACATTTGCACTTAATACAGGCACAGAAGATGTGAGTTAATTGGTGTTTAAACCAAAACTTGTTGGTTGAAACCTAAAATCTGAAAGAACAGGGAAAATTTAAACTGTGAGGAAAAGCACATAATGCAAAATCATACATAAAAGAAATACAGCAGATAAAATACAACACAATAATCACAAATGGAATTTAAAAAAAATAGATGTACATTTTAGTTTTGAATGAAATGGAAGGCAACTTTCCTTCATGAACAATCATCATGAAAACAGAAACAGATTAAAGATGCTGTCATGTGACAGCATTTAACATTTAAAAGGATCATCCCACAAGAATTGCGGATGAGGCAGAACCATAACCTGGAAGAAAAAAACGCTGCCCACATTTGTACAATATTGTACAAATGCTCTTTTGGGATGATGCGTTTGTAGGCTAAGATAATACAGTGGAAAGGAGGAAATCTTCATTGGATTCTCCATCTTCTGATAAGCTTAACAGAGGACAGGGAAAGTTGGAACAGCAGGTTGAAGGGGTGGGGGTGTAGCAAGAGGGAGGGAAAAAAAATCAAATTAAGGGTAAAAACTTACCGCAGCCAAAACTGCTTGGGGAGAGAGAAAGATAAGCGGAGCTGTGAGCTACAGAGGGAAAAAAGAAATGGGAAGGGGAAAATCAGAGAGGACGGGGGACGTATAGGAAAATGATGGAATACTGAAGAATACTTTGGTTAGCAGAAGAGACCATGCTGGGGATTTTGGTTTCAGTCTGAAAGCAGGCTATGATTGCGTTTTCTTAATGCATGATTTGAAGCTCTTTCCACCTGTCTGACAAACAGCACAGGGCAACAAGCCGGCTGTGCGTTTGCCAAGGCTGTAGATGGCAAGGTGAGTCGAGGATGTGACCAAAATGACCTGAAAAGAAATACATTTAAGTCTTCTTTTCGTTTACATTCTCGCTGGCTATAGGGCTCCACTTGACAGCCAGGCACAAAAATCCATCAATGCTGTTTTTGTCGCGTCAGAAAAAAGTGTGTTGATCCCGGACCTTGAAAAAGAACAACGAAAAAACAGTCCAACCTTCATTTTAATGCACCAGTTCCTTGTAATTGTGTTCAGTGCATTTGAATTCTTTTATTTTTGCTGAGAGAACGGGGCTACCAGATGCAGGCGGTTTGCTAGACCAGACGATGTAAAGAACTGTAACTGGACTGAGTGTTCTAATAAGCTGAGTCGGAGCAATAGCTGAAGAAATGGGGACAAACCAAATTTGAGGACAAAAGCAGCTGGGTGCTGGATCTAGACACGGACAGTAACAGGCAGCGTCCCACAAAACGCCCCACTCACCAGGCCATCATCTCCATCTGTTCCACAAAGCTTTGACCTTTGCCTAACTAAGAAACGGCTAATAAAAAATGACAGATTTGTCCTGTTGATATACATGATTTGTTTTATAGTTGTGGACGTTCATCGTGTGGAACCGTTTTGTGTCTTTTTCTTTAGCTTGCAAGCCAGGTTTCTTCAAGGCCTACGCTGGGAACCATAAATGCTCCATTTGTCCTCTGCATAGCTCCAGCCACGACCAAGCTGGCACCATCTGTCACTGCGAGAAAGGCTTCTACCGGGCCATTCAAGACTCCTCCACCACGGCCTGTACAAGTTAGTGGAGCCATTCAAAGCCATTTTCTGATCAACAGATATAAGTTTAACCACTGCATGGAGAACAGCAACTAGTCTTTGTCGCGCCTCGTTTACACATTAGAGTCTGTAATCAAGGAATCGAGGAATCGAGGAATCAAACAGCTAAATCACTGTCAAGGATTTCCACCCACAGAAACGCCCTCAGCTTCTGCTGAGATCACTCAGCAAATGAGATGTGCCACGCAGGCACACACCTGATGGGTGATGGGTCTTTCTAGGAGTCACACTGAAGCTCTTATAAATGACATATTTGCTGTTAAATATCTCATGGGTTTAACTTACAATTACTCAGACTTGGATGCTGCTAATTTCAATTTGCAGAGATAGTTTTGATGCGCTCTTATTATACCGTTATTAGCACATGTAAGAATCACTGAGCTATTACAATGCTACATCTCTTTTCTTCAGGACCCCCGTCGGCTCCCAGGAACCTGGTCTCCTTGATCAACGACACGGCTCTCATCCTCCAGTGGATGCCTCCTCATGACTCCGGAGGCAGGAAGGACATCACTTACAACATCTTCTGCCAGCGCTGCGACGGAAGCGCCGACATTAGCGGTATCATCCAGTGCGAGCCCTGCGAGCCGGACCTGCGCTTCATCCCCCGGCCACTGGGCCTGACCGGCACATCTGTGGCAATATTAGACTTCGCGATGCACGTCAGCTACACTTTCCACGTGGAGGCCGTGAACGGCGTCTCCGCCCTGGGCGTGGCGGCGCGGCCGCTGGTGAACGTCACCGTCAACACACATCACGCTGGTGAGTTTTACAGCTTTTATCCTCAGCTGCTGCTGCTCTCCTTCCACCTCAGTGTATCAATGGGTCAGGGTATTTCTGACCTCCAACCAATGTGACCTTAGACAAGTCCCAATTACTGAGACCCAGATTTTGAATGTAGCGTGAAAAGGTTCCACCAAAGAAACGTCCATTTCATTTTTTAAGGGGCAAGAACACTGATGGAATAATTGATGCAGAAGAGAAGATGAAGGTGGGGAGGTGATGAATTATTCTGGGTATCAGGTTTTTCCCTGTTTCAGCATGTGAAAATCAGTTGAGAGATGAAATCCTGGTCAGCCCAAGACAGCCACTCTTCCATCATTACTGGATCTGAATGAGAGGGAAAAGGGATGGGAGCAGACATATAATCTTTAAAAGCTTTCCATTCTTCCCACCCTCAACTAGCTCAGTGTCTATGCCATATAGATGGTGAACATTTCTGATATTTATTCATATTTCTATGTCTAATAATGTATATACAGAAACAAAATCTCTAGTTTGGGCCACCAGATTCGCTTATTCCGTGAGTTCAGCTGCTGTCAAGGCAGAACATTCCCTTTGATCCCTGATGTTGAGTTGCAATAACAGTAATTTGCTCCTGTCTCTGAGCACATTTTCCATCATATCTAGCATTTGTATACAATTGTTCATTCTGTCTGACATGTTGCTTTCATGCTAGCCTGAATGCGGTACCCCATCAGTGCTTGTGTAATGAACAGCCTTTAAATTACAGCATTACGCTACTTTATTACTTTAATAATTAAACCATTTTGCTGGTGGAGTGTCATAGGCAGTGAAAGTCAGGTGTCAGGCAGAAGTGTTTCTAAAGCTCTCTGGCTCTGGCAGCCTGGTCGACCGGACGATGTTGGAATGCAAATTCATTTCTGGAGAGGAGATGCAGCCTGTGGGCATGTTCCCATCAGGATGTTTAAAATGGATTAAGTTGTCAAATGGCGTTTCCTGACTGCCCCCGCAGCACCGTTAGCCCACACAGGCGTGCAAACAAAGTTTTCCTATCGCCACACATGACAGTGTCACACATTCATGTCGCCGGCGCTCCTCATGCAGCTTTGCGTGCGATGGGTTGTTTGTTTCTCAGCTCTCCACTCTGCTGTGTCTCTCATTCACGCCTCCCAATAGACATTTCCTGTTAAACACGGTGCAATAGATGCTGTTCGGCGATTCTATGAATCCCTTTGTGAGCATACAATAGCTTTGGAGCTGTAGTTTAATACAGGATCGGACGCTGTGGGTGGCAAAACGTCTAGAACGAAACACATCCCACGGATTTTAGGTCGTTTCAGTTCATTGTTAAAACATAAATTGTAGATTCAGGGGTCATAACACGTTATTCAATTATTTAATTAGATTTGAGCAAAATGTTTTTAGTGTAAAAACCTGCTTTAGTTGTGGGTTTTGGGTTATTCTTATTTTTATATCACGCATTAGAACATTTGGAACGCCCGCGTCCTCGCTCGCCACAAGTATTGTTTGCTTCCTGTATGGGAGGCTGCTGCTGCGTGGCTGCACGTTGGATCACCGTGTTTATGAGCGCTGTGCCACACTTTTAGGTTCAGGTTCCACACTTTTAACGGATCCGTTGTAGAAATCTGCAAATAACACCCACACACCCAACCAGTCATGTTACACAAATACATTTAAAGATAATATAGACACACATACAATATCATTTTACCTCATCGGACCTGAACAGAACAAGAACCACAGTGACAGCTGTCATCTGGAACCTGTGGGGAAAAAAACGTTTGTCGAGACTCTCAAGACCCTTGCAAATGTTCTTCAAAAAGACCAGAGGAACTCTTGAGATCACAAAGGTCAGAGGAGCATTTAAGGAACTACAGGCTACACTGGCCTCAGTAAAGGTCAACCCTACAACCCCACACAGGAGAGACAACAAGAACACACACATGAAGGTCAGAATTATTTAATTATCTGATGCTACATGTGAGAAATCTTCCCAATACATGGCCTTTGTATTACATATTGTGTCTCATACTGTATCATTTAATATCTGCACATTTGGGTTCATTTGTTCCTGCGTTACTGTTCTCGCCATCGGCCACCAAAGCAGAATAAAACAGCCAGATTTGGGGCAGCTGTGTTCACTGATTGGCTTCACTGTACGTGAGACTTCAGCTCACATGTTTGACTGAGAGGCTCCATGTTTTTTGTCACATGTCAAATTCACGTGTCGCGGCCCGATTCTGGGGATTTTCTTGCTTCTACTTCCCTCCTTTTCCCCCTTTCCTCCAGTGGATTCTTTTTTTCTGTTTTCATCTCCCTTGCTCTGGGAATAATAAGGCTGACTGCTATTTATATGCTCAGATGCCGGGGAGATCGAACCTCGTGGGACTTCTTTACATCTCTCCCTCTTCGCTCTTTCTCTCCTTCCTCTTTCCTCCTTGTCCTCCGTGTTTGAGCATGTGTCATTGAACCATATAGCTTCATTGCACATATTATAAATAAAGTTTAAAGATCAGTATCCTCTGGATAAATGTCTAAACACAAAGAGTTACAGATATTTTAGACTGCATAGGTACGAGCCCTCATCAAGGAGTCCATATTTGATTTCTTTCATCTCAGACTGGTTCTGTTGATTTTTGACCAGAAGTTGAGTTGAGGATCCATCTGACATTTTTTTAAATGCATTTCCGGACTTCCTGTTGTGATCATTAATTTGCATCTCGGTGGATTCTGCCCTCAACCCACTCGTGCATTTGTTCCGCCTTTCAAAGACGGGGGTGCGGAGTATGTTTTTGTCGGTATTACCATCAGTAGCTGCAGTCGGCAGCCAGACTGAAAGGCTTGAGATATTCCCAGAACAACACAGGCACTCTGCGCAGCTCACACGCCACCTGGCACCAGGAATATGACATCAACCTACCACAACTCCATCCCATCTGTGTGTGGCTGCATGTTTATGCCTGTGTGTGTGTGTGTGTGGGGGGGGGGGGGGGGGGGGGGGGGGGGCTGAACGCAGGATATATTTCCATATTTGCACTTCTGCAGAGGTCAGCTTTGTTCTCGTGTCCACACACCTGTGCCAACCATCCTCCCATCCTTTGTGCGGCCTTTCATGACTCGTGTGATATTTGCCTCTCTGGACACGAGGACGGCACCGGACGTCCAACTAAGCTTGAATTTATATTCCAACAGCGATCTCGCAGGCAGCTCAATCAACAAGAGACTGCCTCCATTACATTCCCAAATCCTATTCTGTTGGAGCAAATACTATATGAATAATTAATAGTAAATATTCGATTTTGTGCCTCCTCAGCAGCCCTCCAGTAACATATCCCCCCAAATTCAGCTGTCTTGACATTCCTGATAAACAGATGTGCTTTGTTTAACAAAAACTGGAGCTGACGGCATCTGGTTTTTGTTCTGTTATACTGTTATTGTTTGTTCCTTCTTTCTTTCTCTCCGTTAGAGCGACGTTGTTATCAAAGCGATTTTCTCCGATACGTCTGAAAATCGCTCTGGTTTCTGCAACTTTCCCTTTGAAACAGATTCATTTGTTGTAATGACCCAGTGAGGTGACTGACACTGACGCCGTCCTGCTGTAAATCTCCTGATCTGTGAGAAAAAGCAATGGCAAATCTATTGATTATTTAAGTGATTCATTTTCATTTAACAGGTGGTTTCCATTCAAATTTTTTGAATTTCACATGTTATATTGTATTTGAATAATATGAGAGTGAAGTCAAAAGCGGCAGCGTCTGTGTAAGTAGTCTTTGGAAAACCGTCTCAGGTAAACTATTGTACTAATGTTTTTGATAAAAACTGCATTTTAAATTGGAATTGATTGTTCACACAGAGATACAACAGAGGCAAATGTTACGTACAAGTGCCCCCCTTGTTGCTGCTTGGAAACAGAGGTGATTTTTAAAAGTCTTCCAGCTCTCAGGTTTGTTGCATCCCTGCAGGTCCTGCCCTGGTGGGGGAGGTCAGGAAGGACTCGGCCTCTCACAACAGCATCGCCCTCTCCTGGTCACAGGTCGAACAACCGCCTTCCAACATAGTGGACTATGAGGTCAAATACTATGAGAAGGTAGTCTTTGATTATCAGCACAGACAATACATCTGCTGCAGTTGTTTTCACATCACATTACACCAGAAAGGGGTTGCAGAGCCTCTCTACCCGCAGTGCAGCGTGCATTATAACATCCATAATCCCAAATGTGCTGAGGCGTCCGTAAAATGTTGCCGTCTCTGCTGCGCCCGCCCTCTGCGCCGACACTTAATTGGCCGCAATGTATGTATTGTGTCCCAGACATCGCCGGGAAGATTTCTTTACGGCGCAATGAGCCCGACCACTTCTGCTTATCTGCTTTTTAGGCGCAGGAGCGACTGAGCTACTCGTCCACGAGGACCAAAGCCCCCAGCGTGGTAATAACAGGCCTCAGACCCTCCACTGTCTATGTTTTTCATGTGCGTGCTCACACCGCTGACGGCTACACAACTTACAGCCCTAACTTTGAGTTCTCCACCGCGGCTGAGGGTACGTATGTGTGTGTGTGTGTGTTTGTGTGTTGGGGGGGCTGTGATACATTCACTGTTTAAAACCAAGCACAGAAGGACAGGAAAGAAGTGCAGGCTTTAATCATACATTAATAGATCAATAACTCTCCAATCCAAGGTCGTATTTATGTGTCCAGTCCAGCCACAGATCAGTGAAATCAATCAGTTCTTTATCAGGCACGAGCCATTTATTTAAGTGATTCTAAGCCCATAAATTCATTCACCATGATTCTAATCCCGATGTATGCGGGAGAGCACGGCCTCCTACAACTCCCTGACTTTATATCCCATAATCACATGGACTGGGCATCGTTTAAGGTGCTACAGCGGCTGTGCTGCTGCAGGATGGTGAAAGGACTGCAAGTGTATTTCATTTAGATTTGGGTGGTTAATAATGCACCTGACAACCAACCAAAAGACAGATGGGACAATGAGATTTTTGGGTCGGCTTTCTGTTTTGAGGTGTTTGTTTTCTTTTAAATTACCTCAGATCCTGATGTTGCTGATCAGGGTCAGGTCCTGGTGGTGGTCACAGCATCCGTCGGAGGCTTCTCCCTACTGGTCATCCTTACCCTCTTCCTCCTCATCACTGGCCGGTGAGAGATGTCATCAAGACACATGCACACACAGACACACATTTCTATCTTTGTGAGGACTTTCATAGTCATAACACATACTCCTTAGGTTAACCCCTGAACTCTAACCCTACCCCAATACTAATCTAAACCATAAAACCACATCTTAACCTTCAAACAGTCTTTTGAAGTTGTGGGAACCAGCCAAAATGTCCTTACTTCCCAAGAATGTCCTCACTTTGGTAGATGAATGCAGATTTTTGTACTCAGAATGTTGCAAGTACAAGAAAACACACACACTTCCTTGCTTCTCTCCTGAGTAAAGTTACAACCAGAAGTCTCTTAATGGACTCTGTGTTGCCGCCAAGCAGACACTCCTATTTTCCAACTGGCTGAACCAATTTTCTGCCTAATTACTCAGCGTGTAATGCATGTACAGGCAGTTTACCTCATTCCATTAACTTCCACTTGTTATCTAAGGCTTTTGTCTTCACTCTCCTTCTGGTTCACAGGGTTTGGCTATTAGTGGCAGGTATTAATAAAGAGTGAAAAGTGGTCCAAATTCATGTCCGTGCAAAGTTTTTCCACGGCAAAATCGTGGACACCTGTCATCATGCAAAAATAGTCCTTCTAATAGTCTCCTGATGGACATTAAATACTTTGAGAAGCCATCAGTAAAGCTCATGTGAGTTGTCTTTTTTGGAACTGATGGGTGCCTCCTGGTAGGAACCAGGTGTACAAAGTGAGATTAGCTTAATGGAAGTTTTGATTAAGAAAATTAAAGGATCATAAGTATTCCCTGCACAGACTAAGTAAACAACTTGCTTGTAAGTGCATCAACATTTATCAGGATTTGCTCGAAATCCTACGAGAATAACACTGTTTCAACAAATTTCAGCCATTAATGTGATGTTTAGCATTTAATGTCCTTGAAAATTTGTCATCTGTCATCTCTAAATGTGCACCTGGCCTTTTTTTTTATCTAAAGTATACTTGCGATGAGGATGTTAGGAGTGATCAGAGCACAGCTGAGCTTTCAAAAGAGGCCTCTCCATTAAATGTTTTGAGCTGTTCAGAGAGGATTGTATCCAGCTTTACGGGAAAGACGACAAAAACCCTGCAATTTTTCTTAAATATGTATTTTGCTTTGTGTCTAAACACCAGTTTAAGGCCAACTGATGTTGGAAAAGTCAACATTTGCTGTGCGTTATTGTATTTTGATACATCTTTGCTTCTTTTTTCCCTTGGATGAAACAAATTTATTCTGTTGTGAACAATATTACCTGATTGCTACTTGACGGGCACTCAGTGCACGGAGCATGAAAGCCTGAAATTCGAAGCAGGATAAATGCAGAAACAGAAATGGAACTTCATAAAGGCGAGAAATGCTCTCAGAAAATGACGCAGACAAAGAGGAAAATGGCCGAGACGTTTCCGTGAATTCCCAACAGCCATGATGTGGCGCTACAGGCGGAAGCCTTTTAAACACTTTTATGTCATCTGACAGAATTGCTAAATGTTACACTGGGTGTGTTTTAGAGGGGATAGTGGTGAGGAGGAGACTTAAGGTGCACGTCTGTTATTTTATTTGGAGATGAAGATGATGATTTTCCTCTTTGTACAGCTGTCAGGGCTACATTAAGGCCAGGATGAAGTCTGAAGAGAAGAGGAGGACTCGCTTCCACAGTGGACACGGTACCTCATATGACGTCTCTACGGCTAATCATGTCATAACGGTGGCGTTCGGATGTATTCTGCACCTCTAGTTTGACTCCCTGAACCATGATTCTATTACGATGTCAGAATGCACGTTTTTATTTTGCAACGGTTTTGTTCAGGCTTTAGATTTAACTCAAAAGTAAAACTTCCAGAATGAAATGTGTTTTTACTATAGACATATAACAATTAACTGGAAATAACAATGAAAAGCTTTGAGAAACAAACTGGACTTTCAGGGGGAAACAAGTTTTAAATCGCGTTTCAAGTTAGGATAGAAAACCTATGTTTTGGTGTCACCTTCAACCATCCAGGACTCACAGCGGCTCCCACAAGCATGGATCAGGATGAGTTTTTTTTCCTAACCACAATAAATGCAGGAGTCCCTGTGAGGTTCTACGGTTAAAAACAGTTATTGATTGTCTTCTAGAGGCAGGTGGCTGCAGGGAAAAAGGTGTGGTGTAATTTACTGTGGCGTTAAGGAACAGCTCTGGGAGCTTTCAGGCTGAGGCCTGCTGGGGGAGCACATGTGTGGCTCCTGAGACATCACTGCCGTCTGGACATTTTAGGATTTAGGATCGATCGACAAGAAAAAAAGGCACAGCTGTGAGCAAAAGTGCTGTCATTTGCTAGCATATCGACAGCCTCTCAAACCGAGACGCGATGAAAGCGGCTCAGTGTTCCATGGGTAGAGGTGTTCCCGCAGTTTGCTTTGTCGTTTTACTTTATGTGGAATACAGAACCTTTTATTGTGCCGCATAGCTGTCAGAGGTCGTGTTCATCTAATTAACCAACCATGCACTGAGCGGCAGAAGCGCCATGCAGATCGACGCCAGCAGACTCGGCAATCTGGTAAAAGGATTGTTCAATTTCAGAGCTGAGCCTGGAAACCCCAGAGAGCAACTTAGTGAACAGTCTGTAAACTTGAATCTATTTTGGGTGAAGTAGTTCAACCAGTAAAGACTTTTTAAAAGTTAGGAGGTACATTTAGTCCCCAGCTCACCAGCCTGAGCTGTGCCAGAGGGAACTTTATTTGGTCCCATCCTCAGTCAAGAGCTCAGATGCTCTTGGGTATTTTTTATTTATTTTGCTCTTTATCCCTCAACAGAAATATATAAAATGATTACAGCCTGGCGCATTTAACTGCCTTTATACCCTCATATAGTTAAACAGCAACATTATTTTTCTTGTTTGTGAATTCTGTGTGGAGCTGAAGTTCATGGTAATAACGTTTTACAGGACACATGAGAAACAGTGTTCTCTTAAACACTCATTAATGGCTTTCTACTAATGTTTCTGCTATTCTAGTTCCATTCTCTGGAATAAAGACGTATGTGGACCCAGACACGTACGAAGATCCCACTCAGGCTGTGGAGGAATTTACTAAAGAGATAGATTCCTCCTGTATAGGCATCGACAGGGTGATTGGTGCAGGTAAGGTCATTAACCCCAAGTTATCCACTGTCTTATTATAGATATAATTTCCTCAAAACGATACGGAGAAAGTTGTGTACGTTTGAAATATTACAGTATTTCTTATTACAATAACAATGTCAGACCTAGTAAATTTTCAGATGGAATTTTATGGCTCCTTTTAAAAGGCTGATTTTAAAGCCATTTGCTGTACTTGTAACTGCATAAAAGTATTTGATGCTTGATGATTAGCTCTCTATAATTCCATTGCTGCCACATGGCTCCCTCTAGTGGACGACACGCGTGCCTGCAGTGATTCTCGCATGGCGGCCGTGTGTATTTCTTAGTTTTCACATTTGATTCATTGTATTGAGAAAAAAAAAAAAGGTTTATCCCTTTTATACAAAGATCTTTCCACATTCTTTCTATTTTCATTCAGCTGATGCTTTAATCCCACAGCGGAAAAGGGGGAATTGAACTCCTGCCTTGCATATACTGTCTTGCTCTGACAGGTGAATTTGGAGAGGTCTGCCGTGGTCGGCTGCACACTCCTGGAAGGATGGACATCACCGTGGCGATAAAGACGCTGAGAGCCGGCCAGGGGGAGCAGCAGAGGAGAGAGTTTTTGCGTGAGGCTTCGATCCTCGGGCAGTTTAGCAGCAGCAACATCATCAGGCTGGAAGGAGTGGTGACCAAGAGTAAGCTCAAAGACCGTCGCCGTAGCTTCGTTCCTCTGCTCTTTGCTCAAATCCTGTCGTTTACCCCACCTCTCAGGTCGACCTGTGATGATTGTGGTTGAGTACATGGAAAACGGGGCGCTCGATTCCTTCCTCCGGGTGAGCGTCACGTGCAGAAATTCATTTCCCATAATTACATAACGCTCATCTTTTTTTGTTCTACACCCCCGTCCGTCTCCTCCAGTCACATGATGGTCAGTTCACGGTGCTGCAGCTGGTGGGCATGATGCGCGGCGTCGCCGTAGGGATGACCTACCTGTCAGACATGGGCTATATTCACAGAGACCTGGCTGCCCGCAACATCTTGGTGGATGAAAACCTGGCGTGCAAAGTGTCTGATTTTGGAATGTCCAGAGTCCTGGAGGACGAGGGCGAAGAGGCCTACACTGCTACTGTGAGCATAGGACAATTACACCCGCACATCCTAATGGCGTCAGGCCAGCCAACCAGGCTCTTTCTGACCACTGACCATCTCTGTGTTCCCTGTCAGGGCGGGAAGATACCCATCCGCTGGACAGCCCCAGAATCCATAGCTTATGGGAAATTTTCCACAGCTAGTGACGTTTGGAGCTACGGTATCGTCATGTGGGAGGTGATGTCATACGGAGAGAGGCCCTACTGGGAGATGTCCAATCAAGATGTAAGTGGTCGACCCTTGAACTCCGTCCAGAATGAGGCGTCTTGTTTCACTGACTGGCGCCCCCCTCAGGTTATTTTGTCCATCGAGGAAGGCTACCGTCTGCCCGCGCCCGTGGGCTGCCCCGTGACTCTGCACCAGCTGATGCTGCACAGCTGGCAGAAGGAGGCCAGCCAGAGGCCGCGCTTCAGCAATGTGCTGTCGTTCCTGGACAAACTCATAGTCAATCCCAGCAGTCTGATGGAGGATGTGCAGAGGTGAGGGCACGCTGAGGACTCGTCTCTCCCATCAGACATGCGTTGACCTGTTTCTTTATTGTGTATTTGCCCCCAGTTTCTCCGAGTCCCCGGATGACTTGCCCGACTACCCTCTCTTCATCTCCATCGGCGACTGGCTGGACTCCATCAAGATGTGCCAGTACAAAAACAACTTCCTGGCAGCAGGATACACAACCCTGGATTCCATCTCTACCATGAGCATGGAGTAAGTCGCGCATTAACAACCGACAGAAACATGATGCTGTAGGAAAGGGTGGATAAGAAGCTGTAGAGTCCCGATTGTGAGTGTTGCTTTTTCACCATGTTGGTCTCGGCCTTCAGTGACATCAGGCGCATCGGGATCTGTTTGCTTGGTCACCAGAGGAGGATCATAAGCAGCATACAGTCTCTCCGCCTGCAGCTTCACCACATCCAGCAGAGCGGCTTTCAGGTGTGAGGTGGTCCCTGGAGGAGAGACTGTTCCTGCCCAACCGGAGACCACTGTCAGGTGTAGCAGGCTCCACCGCTGGATCATACCTGGGTGTAGTTCCATCATCTTCTGGATCGTCATCAGTACAACCGCCACAACGACCAACCTCATCGGCCAGACGTGGTCTCCTCGTTTTCTCTGCAAATGCTCGCATTCACTTGAATTTAGGACTTATTTTTCTCTGTCGTCTATTCAAGTGTCCACCGATACCTCTTCTCTTTTTAAGTGACAATCCAACCGTTTCTATTGACTTTGAATGGTCTCAAGTCTTGTTACCTCATGACCAGAGATGATCATTGTTTGGGCACGTGAGGCAGCCTGTCTCTGAGAACCAGTGAGGGAGAAATAAAGACTGACTCACAGAATGGTAAAATACAGAGTTTCTGAACTAAAGACCACTGAATGTCAAAAGATTTTATAGAGATGTATGTTCTATCCTCATGATGACGCTCCGTGTCTTGTATCAAATCGTCTTGTGAAAATTGTACGTTTTATTCCAAATGTTGGTTCCCCAATAAACAGCGCTATTTTAAAACGTTGTTTTCTCGGTCTGAAAGCACCCTCTCTTGGAAATGCACTCACATGTGCGGGTGTCCATGGATGCACACTCAAACACGCTCTTGTTATTCACTCAAGAGGCGGACAGACACGTTTTCTAGACGTGAAGAATCGTCAGGTGAGTTTGTCAAATGGGCGCTCATGGGAGGTCATAGATGAAAAGCACGGCATTCTTTTTGGGATCCCTGTCAGAATCATATTTTCGTTTAACGATTGAATGTAACACTGTTTGTCAAATTAATGCAACTAAATGAAGGAACTTGCAATGAAAGATCCTCTTAGATATGGAATCATTATATAGTTGAAAGATCTTTGAATGTGTTTTGTGGTCTGTTTTTTCCCTCCTATTAGTGTATCAGCATTCTTAAATATCTTTATCAATTTGCATCATTTTCACAAGTATGCGTGCATTACCTCGGTTGGCCTGCAGGGGGCAATCACGAGCCAGCGCAGCGGTCTCCCAGCAACGCAGTGTAAATACCCGGCTTTTAGCCAGCCTCTAATGCGTATAAGACAGAAGCAAAATGAATGAAACGCTGGATTGAGCCGGGCGATTTAATGAACTAGCTGGCGGGGCTGTGATTGCATCTTTGGGGGAAAATCCCATTGCTCAACTCAACTGCAGGTAACCATCTACTCGAGAAAGGATTTTACAAGCTAACATCGACGCTGGCTAGCGTATTAGTCCTGATTGCTTCGTAACTTTGCAGCAGCCTGTTGAGCTTTCGACATCACAGCTTCGACTTTGAATTGATATCGTATTTTTTGCTGCCCAGTTAAAGTAGCAACACGACCAGGAAAGCTACAATACTGATTACAGTTTAGCTACCATGTAGGGTTGGCTAAGGAGCGCTAGCAACAGTAGCAACAGGAGATTAGCTGGTTAACCATAGCTGTCGCTGAGTGTTACCATGTGATAAACCCGCAAGAGCCAATTAAGCATGTTAGCTTTGTTTATGCTGAACGATGTATGTTCGTTGAAACTGCACCGGGGCAATTTTCTGTATCTGCTCTAATCTTTCTGGCTAGTAAAGACACCAAGTTATCCTGCTAATGGCATCTGCAGGTGCTGATGTGGGTTGAAAACATAATGCCAGTGATGCTGTGAAACCTCTGCTTACACTTTATTTTTGCTGGTTTTCTTGGAGACAGAAGGAGCAGCAGGTAGTGGATGAGTAGCCAATGGGGCTGTTTGATAAGTTGGCAGGATGGCTGGGCTTGAAGAAGGAGGTGAACGTTCTGTGTCTCGGGCTGGACAACAGTGGAAAAACCACCATCATCAACCGCCTCAAGCCCTCCAATGCAAGTCACCGCAGTTGTTTGCTTTCTTATTTTTACTGATTTTGATATCCTGTAATGTCCTATCTAACCATATGATTTTCCCCAGCTCATTTGTGCACATCAAAGTTATTTACTGTTATCTTTCAGGCTCAGGCACAAGACATTGTACCAACTATTGGCTTCAGCATAGAGAAGTTTAAGACATCCAGGTCGAGAACCTGAAGCAACATTTAACATCAGTGTCATGATCAGCAAGCACATATAGCTCACACATAACAACTTGTCTTTGCAGTCTTTCCTTCACAGTCTTCGACATGTCTGGACAAGGCAGGTACAGGAACCTGTGGGAGCATTACTACAAGTGAGTGTGTGTCGCAGCTTCAAGTGTGATCAATCCTCTCTAGTTTTTGTGATAATTCAGGGATCCTGTGATCCATTTCTGTTGCTCAGGGAAGGACAGGCGATCATCTTTGTCATCGACAGTGCAGACAAACTGAGGATGGTGGTGGCCAAAGAAGAACTGGACACATTACTGAACCACCCTGGTCTGTGGCTCCTCCGCCACGTCTCTTTAATGCTCTTTATTTGTGTGAAGTGGTCAAAGCTGGATAATATTTAAGACATTTTGGTCTTCCAGTCCTCCTGCAGTTATTCTGCCACTTTATCAACGTGAATTCTCTCTCTGCCTTCAGACATAAAGCACCGGCGGATTCCCATCCTCTTCTTTGCCAACAAGATGGATGTCAGAGACGCTCTGTCGTCAGTGAAGGTCTCGCAGCTCCTGTGTCTGGAGAACATCAAGGATAAACCCTGGCACATCTGGTAGGAACATCCTTTCCCAGATTTCTCTGTGCAGACAGTGATGAACAGGAAAAATACAACCGTTATCAGTCGTCGCCGGCTGCCTAATCAATACACGTAATTTCATCCTAAAAAAGGGTGGCAGTTTACTTTTATTGAAACTTATGGGCTGTTTTAACAACATTCATTTGCAAACTGAAGTACAGACTGTTGCTCTCTCCACGAAGCCGACGCGTTCCTCACAGCGTTGTTGTGTTACAGCGCCACCGACGCTCTGAAAGGAGAAGGTTTACAGGAGGGAGTCGACTGGTTACAAGGTAGGATCAAAGTCAAGTGTTTCAGTCTTTAGCTGGTGTGGACGCCCGCACGCAGAGTTCACACAGCCAGATGTGTCTGACAAACTGCTCCTATTTTTTCTTTTCATCATCTTCGCTGCTTCCATTCACACTCCTCCATAGATCAGATGACTCAGTGAGTACTTGGTGGTGGCCCCGTGTTGCTTTCATGGTGGAACACGACTGTGCTGTGTGTCTGTGACCCGTTTTATCGTAACCGAGCACTGAGCAGAAGTTACACCTCAAAGATTCTGACAACATCCATCTTCTACGTTTCCAGTAGCACCAGTACACCCACACACTCCTCCGCCGGAGCCACCTAATTAATCCCCCTCGTTTCTCTTTTTCAGATCAAATCAAAACAATCAAAACATGAGGTCATGAGGTCACGTCGCCGTCTGTGGATGTCTTCTACAAATGGGTTTGCCCCGTTTTCAGCTTTACGGGGGGATTTAATCTTTTATTAAGGTACTCTGATTCCTCCTGTATAGATGTCTTTTACAAAAAGAGCCCCTTGTATATATTCCGCAGCAGAACTTTATGGGGGGGTGGGGGGGGGGTGTAATTACTGAAAAATTTGGTGCGTCCTAAAATGTCACATGATCAGGCTGCAGTTTCTCTCCTGCTTTTTAAGTAGCTACATGTTGAATATTGAAATTGCTTAAAATGTTACTTCATGTAATAATGTAGGTTCTGTTTTGATGGCTACTTGTGCTAAGAGTTTGTGTATTTAACTTATCTGTGAAAGTGTGAATTAAAAAGAACGTTCACTTGATTTTTGTTTTCGTAGCTGAGGAACCAAATGCTTTATATTTTTTAGATGTTTTTTTTTTTTTATTGTTTGCCTTATTCCACCCAAGAATTGAACAAAATGCTTCACTTCCTCGATAATACGGTGACTTTATGTAACTTCAGCAAAGGACAAACAGTGACACATGACAGTGCATCTCCAGGAGGGGAAAAAAAGGAATAAAATTTGAATTTAGAAGAAAATCATTGTTTTTTAAGTGCACTAAAAGTGACACAAATAATGGTTTGACAGTGTCACCGATTTCAGGAGCTACGGAGATGTTTGAAACACGCCTCTGTCACTCCTGTGGGTTTGGCACCACCGATCTTGTCCATTTTGTTCATTCTCTTTAGGTTAGTGCTCTCTAATCTGGAAAATTCTCCATTTATAGAGTTTGTAGAAATGTTGAGACCGAGAGCAAGTTTAACTCCATTGAAATCTTTATCATCATTAGCTTAAAAGTGCGTGATGCTGTTTGCTGATTTAAGATTTTGCACATATTAGCAGTTTTAGATCCATTAGGGAGGATTGCGTCGCTTCACCCCGATGTAATTTCCATAACGGCCGCTGGAGGGCACTGAAAACCAAAACACCAATTCTAAAATCTCGGGTGGACACATCATCTTTGATAATGCTCAAATTAACTGATGAAACAGTGGTGTTGCTGTAAAAACATCTCCAATAATGCCATTTAGATTTATTTCTTATTTATGTCGATTGGGTCTTTGTACGAGTGTCCCCTTCCTCTGTAACAAACCCCTCCAAGTGCAAAATTCATTGTCAGAGATCACGACCTCGTCCACTCAGGTGTGTGTATGTGTGTGTGTGTGTTTCCTTCTTTTCAGAGAATAAACTGCTGTCAAGTGTTTGATGACTGACTGGTGGCTCCATGCGTGTTCTGTAGCGTCTCACCAACATCTTGAGCGCTGCCAGCGACAGCTGTTCATTAAGCCCAGAGTCCTTGAGCCCCAACAGTTTATCTCAGTAAACACTGATTCCAGGATGAGCTGATTCCTCTCGTTAGATTTTGCAGCATCTTGTCTCATTCGTGGTGTGGAAGGGGAACGTTTGTTTGCAGGTAGTTTTAGTCGAACTCGGCTCGGCTGTAGTGTTCAAAAACATGTCGGATTCATCCGGCGCCATCTGTGAAATATGCGGTTAGGAAACGTTTCAGCCGTCTCCGGGTGGTTTTTCTCTTTGGTGTCAATATAGCAGATTCCACTCTGAGTCAAAGAGATGACTGTAAACTAATCAACCTAATTTCTTTTTTTTATAAATCCATATTTTGCTGTTATAGCCATCTCCGCTGCACAACCAGGGGACGGTGTGCACATTCAGCAGGGTGAATTGGTTTGTCATCCTGTCCCTTAATGAGTAAATAACTTCTCCATTAGTGTGTGTTGGTGTGTGAGAGAGAGACTAAATTATGAAATCTCACTGCTGCTCACAGGATCCATTCTAATTGGATGCCTGTCAAGTTTGACAAGAGTAGCCAAGATTAAACGCAGAGACCATAAAATATTCTTAGTTTGTAGATCTATTATATATATATAGTCAGCGTGCAGCTTAATTGCCCAAAATGGATTGAAAAATCTTTCACATTGAGAAAAAAAACAGAATTAAAAGGCTTAAGGTTGCATTTAGGTAGCTCCATCACTTCCATCACAGCTTTCTCCCTCTGGAGTTGAAGGAACAGCGTTTTCTCAGACTTTAATTGCAGTGTTAAGGTAAAGATTCGGCTGAGCGGACTGACAGCGGACTAAAGGCCACACCGAGTACTTTTGCACAATTAGGCGGCTGTTACGCACTGGCTTTGAAGGAGAAACAGCCATATGAAGCACAAAGGCGCCATAGAATATTGGTTATATGACGCATTACATTAAATGCTTGGTATTAAAATCACACCTTGTTTATGTTTTTAAATAAAAATGTCCATCCAGCCTCATTACTGAGCGCAGGAATCCCTCCTATCGGCCTCCACTCAGCTCAGCCAGCGCACACTGTGACGTGCCTCCGCGCAAGGTGCTCATTAAAAGGGACGTTTGCTTTTCCTGACGTGTGTGTCGGTCCTCTGACGTTATCTACCCCCTTATAAGCCTCGATTAGCCAACCGGGAGACCACCGCCAACCTCTCCACTCACTGTTCCTCCGCGTACTAAGCCTCCAACCGCAGTGCTGCCTAGCTGCCTCCGGGGTCCCAGCACATGAGTCCAGCTACAATTCAGGTGAGTAATTTGTCCCTTTCTTAAGCTTTTGTGAATAATTTAACTTGGTTTTTAAAGGAGAGCAACAGCCTTGAGTTGAGAATCTTGCTGCAATATCATTTGACAGTGCCGGTGTGCGTAATTTCAATTTTACGCACACATATACGAAAGAAGATAAACTATTAATATGTTCGATGGAATTCTTTTGGATAAATAATTTCACATCCATTGGAAGTAAGAAACCTCCTTTTTTCAAAGGTATTCTTTTAACAAGCTTTCCAGCTTCTCCTCTAGTGCGCTTTAATTGTTACCAAGGAGGAGGCGCTCGCCACGAAAAATCAGTGCTGAGTTTAAAGTCACATCAAGGCGCAGCAGCGAAAGCGCACAACACACCAGCTGGGTGTTATTAAGGTTTTATTATTTTAACCAAATTTTAGTGAGAAAAGTTTAAAAAAAGCGCTTTGTCTTTTTGGAACTATAATCCAATTAGAGGTAATATATGTAAACTTTTACTTACCGAAACAATGTGTGCCAGGAGACGCGAAAGTGAATGCTAAATGATATGGGTGAACATATTTGGCCGTATCTTTTGCGCGTCGGCCAGGTCTCCATGCCCTCCCGTTCCTAGCGAAGACCAGTGCGACAATGACCATCCATGTAGAGGGGCTGGTGGCTATCGCGGTCTTCTACCTCTTGATCCTTTGCGTGGGAATATGGGCGGCAGTGAAGAACAAGCACTCCGGGGAGGCGGAGGGCACCGACCGCAGCGAGACCATCATGGTCGGTGGGAGAGACATCGGCTTGTTTGTCGGTGGATTTACTATGACAGGTGAAAAACAACAAAACAAAAACAACTGCATTTATAATTAGCAAACACACTGTTCTGTTGGAAAAAAAGAATGTGTGGGTCTTATTATACTTGCCTCTTTAAATGTGTGTACTATTAGATTGTCTATATTTTAATCGGACCCTCAGCTCACTTAGTTGAAGGAAAAGTAGATCCGCTCTCGGAGTGATTTGTGTTACCATCAGGGGAGAAAATAGAATTTGAATAATATAAATCCTTTGAATTAATTTTTAACATTAATCACTTCGATTTATTTCCCTGCTCACGTGTGCGTGCATGTGCGTGTGTGTGGTTGTTCCCAGCGACCTGGGTTGGAGGAGGCTACATCAATGGCACAGCTGAGTATGTGTATCTGCCAGATTATGGCCTGGCCTGGGCGCAAGCTCCCTTTGGATACGCTCTCAGTCTGGCTTTAGGTGAGTTCATCTATAATCATTAAAATGCTAAAATTATTCCCACTGAGAGGTCAGGGAAGGAAGCACTGCAGGAGTCAATCATCTAAATGTTCCTAAGAGGGCTGCAAAGGGCAGAGATGGTGGAGGTAGTGGTCTCCTGTCTCTGGATGGCGGGGGTCTCTCTATCGTGTCCCTCCT
The DNA here is from genome assembly GCF_901000725.2 of Takifugu rubripes. Taxonomy (NCBI): domain Eukaryota; kingdom Metazoa; phylum Chordata; class Actinopteri; order Tetraodontiformes; family Tetraodontidae; genus Takifugu; species Takifugu rubripes. The sequence goes on along the minus strand of NC_042297.1, from coordinate 17,102,245 downwards.
CTGTCGCAGGTGGCCTGTTTTTCGCTAAGCCCATGCGTTCCCGAGGTTACGTCACCATGTTGGATCCATTCCAGCAGCTGTATGGGAAACGCATGGGCGGCCTTCTCTTCATACCTGCACTGATGGGTGAGATCTTCTGGTCGGCCGCCGTCTTATCAGCCCTGGGTAAAAATCCGCCGTGTGTGTGTGTGTGTGTGTGTGTGTGTGTGTGTGTGTGTGATTAACTCTGATTTTCTCGTGACCTTAGGAGCTACTCTGAGCGTCATCGTGGACATCAACATCAAGATGTCAGTGGTTATCTCTGCACTCATCGCCATCTTCTACACCCTGGTTGGAGGACTTTATTCTGTGGCCTACACGGATGTGGTGCAGCTTTTCTGCATCTTTGTTGGCTTGGTAGGTAAAAAGACCACTTAAAGGGGGATTTTCCAGACTGAAGTAAAAGGTGTGAGGAATAGTGGTGAAACAATAACACAAATTACTCAAAGAAATGCACTTGCCCAGCAAATCTGCCAGTAAATGTCTATAAATCTACATTTACTGAACATGAATATGCTTCCGTTATCGCTCCAGTTGTTTGGAAGGGTTTAATCTCTGCAGGAAACATTCTGGACTGGACAGTATTGTGTGTAACAGTTGTAAGAATATGGTCTCTGTCTACAGTGGATCAGCGTGCCCTTTGCTCTGACCAACGCCGCCGTGTCAGACATCACCGTTACCGCCGTGAAGCATGTGTACCAGTCGCCCTGGAGGGGCAGCATCCAGAAGGGCGACACCTGGGTCTGGATCGACAACTTCTGCCTCCTGGTACAGTTTCACCAAAGCTCTGAAACTGTGACGAACCACTCCGAATTTTTTTATTCTTACATCGACATTTGTGCGTCATTTTTGAGTTCAGGCTTCTGGCGTGCACGTGATAGAGGGACGCCAAGTCCGTGAAATGATTTCCTCTCTCTTCACGTTTACTGCAGATTCTGGGAGGGATCCCCTGGCAGGTGTATTTCCAGAGAGTCCTGTCTGCCTCCTCAGCTACCTACGCTCAGGTTCTCTCCTTCCTCGCTGCGTTTGGGTGCCTGGTCATGGCTGTTCCCTCCGTCCTTATTGGAGCGATTGGGGCCTCCACAGGTTAGACTTCTGACAAATAAATGTGTGTGTACTTTAAGGCTACAGAGTGGGGACATGGACACACAATTCATGAACTAAGGGACTTTTGAAAACTAAGGTGATTTTGGCTGTTGCTCGTAATGTCAGTAGGCTTTTTGAGGGATAACGCTTGGGTTTAAGGTAACAATGGGGTTAGAATTAGGGCCAGGCATTTATTTGTGAAAGTTGGGGCTCGGGATTACATTATGTCAATAAAAGTCTTCGCAAAAATAGAAGTTCAAACGTTTGTGCATGTGTGTGTGGGGGGCTTTGGAGGTAGGGGGCCTTTGGAAGGGTCCATGCTGCCCTTAGATCTGAGAGTGGCTGGTAAATAGCAGCTGGTTCACCTCATCCATAATGAAGCAGTAATCCGTTTAATAACCTCATTGCTCATGTACATATTACATTAGACAGAAGCAAGGGACCAAATTAGAGGTTTGATCTCAAGATTTTCAGGCCTCCAATTCCTTTTTGCACATCTGTACACGGAAGTTTGTTTCTCCGTTGACATGAAGTCACAATAAAATGAAAAGGAGCTCTTGAGGCACGACGGTTCTATAAGTATCAGTATTTACTGCCTGTTCCTCCTGCTCAGACTGGAACCAGACCACCTATGGTCCCATCCCTCCGAAAGATAGAGAACAGGCGGACATGATTCTGCCCATCGTGCTCCAGCACCTCTGCCCACCGTTCGTGTCCTTCTTCGGCCTGGGCGCGGTGTCGGCCGCCGTCATGTCGTCTGCGGATTCTTCCATACTTTCAGCCAGCTCCATGTTTGCGAGGAACATCTACCAGCTGGCCTTCAGGCAGTCGGTGAGCACCTGTCTAGCACCTCATCTTCTGTCTGATCTCGTCTTTGTCTTCATCCGTCTCCTTTCTTGCTCCAGGCGTCAGACCGGGAGATTATCTGGGTGATGCGCATCACCATCTTTGTGTTTGGCGGCCTGGCCACGCTGATGGCGCTGGTGACCGGGACGGTTTACGGCCTGTGGTACCTGAGTTCAGACCTGGTTTACGTCATCATCTTCCCCCAGCTGCTCAGCGTGCTCTTCATCAAAGGCACCAACACGTACGGCTCGGTGGCGGCCTACCTGTTTGGAATGTTTCTCCGCATCGGTGGAGGCGAACCCTACCTGAAGCTGCCCCCTTTCATCTACTACCCCGGCTGGACCACCGAGCTGCGCTTTGACCACATGACGGAAACAATGGAGGAGGTCGTCATTCAGAAGTTCCCCTTCAAGAGCGTCTCCATGCTGGTCTCCTTTTTGGCCAACGTTGCTTTCTCCCATCTGGCGAAGTACCTGTTTGAGAGCGGCAAGATCTCGCACAAATACGACTTTCTCGACGCGGTGGTGTCCAAACACAGCGGGGAGATTATGGATAAGACCACGCTCGTGACAAGGGGCAACAATATCGCGCTCTCCGAGATGGCGCCCGTCAAGCCTCGGCTGAGCGTGACCTTGGCGGCCGCTTTTACCCGCCGTGACACGCTGCCAAAGGAGACGGTGGAGGAGGAGGAGGAGGAATCCAGTCCCGATTCCTCTCGCCACGATGAAGAGTAAAAGGATGAAAAAAAAACTCGATGTGATTTTAAGAAGAAAAGTGACGCGACGGAGCGGCCGAGGAACTCATTACGCTGTCAAGAAGAATTAATGACAAGGAAACGCTGTTCTGGCCGAGGATCACGGAGAAGCATGATCACGTTTGTGGAGGCTGGATGACAACCACACGCAACCGTCCGGATGTTCGGTTGAAGTATATCTCATTACAATACATACATATAGTGCGTATAGATATTTGACTATCCTGTACCTTCTTTAGGAAACTCCATTTAGAGAATTTCAACATTTTTCTTTCCATCGTTACATGAAGGTGCTGCAGGATGAAACAGGCGAATCTCTGAAGGCAGACAGCACAAGATGAGAAGAAGCTTATTTAGTTCTTCAGTGTGTGAAACAATAGCAATAATTTACCAACGCGTTAAATCAAACCCTGAAGAGAACCAGGACGTGATGGAAAACAGGATTTTATAGCTTTATTATACCAGATTAGCAGCGTTGTGTCATGTGTAGCCCTGGAAAAAAAAAATCTGTAACGTCATAATGTGAAATCTTCCAGACTTCCTTTATAACAACACCAAAACAACTAAATGTTGCTCTTTTGTCAGGGCCAATCGCATCTTTAATGTATCATCAATTATAATCAATCAACGGAGGAAACATCCGTGTATCACGCTGAGTAGATTATATAGAAGCAGTAGTGATGGTAGTCGACTCGAAGCATTAGCTAATATTGTCCTTGATGTCCGTTTTATTCCCGAGAAGCCGTGTAAGTTAGTGATTACAGTTATCTGTTTGAACTGCCTTAATGAAGCTCATTAGAGGAGGTTTTAATTTCCGCACTTGTCTCTGGACTCTGGTCTGACTGCAGCGAGCAAAGACTAGAATATGAATGTAACCTAAGCAGAAAATCTATGTGTCTGTAGGCTAATTCAAGGCTAAATCGTGTTTTGTGGTTTTTTTTTAATTATTATTATTTTGGCAAAGGCGAGCGGTGGCAGATCAGCACGTCTGTGTCTGTGAACGCGTCGGTACCGGCAGGTGTTTCTCTGTGTTGTACATGTTTGTGTAAATATGATGGGTTACAAAAGCTATATAAGAGACGACGCTGGTCAAGATTTATCCATATTAGATGGAAGGGGCAATGTCTAAATGTTTATTTATTTTTGATGTCGTAAAAGATGAAACAATAAAAAGAGAACATATTATTGCAGAGTTTTAAACGATGTCAGATCCAATTTATACGGAGCGGAACATGAGAATTTCACCCTTGTTTTTAACAAACATTACGGTTGTTGACGTACAACACACTGTTTGACCTTGAGGCCTGACCTTAAAGAAGATCCAGACTGTGAGGTCATTCCATTTAGAAAATGCACCATCATATCCAAATAGGAAGACTGGAACTAATATTTGTGGTTTTTTGTGTTCGTCAGGAGGGATTCGAAGGTTTTTTATTCAATTCCTCCTGTTTTTCCAGTAGCTCTGAACTACGACGTCAACGTCCTGGTTAGTAAGACGCACTGAGAACGTTTTCGTTAGAAGCTTGGCGTCGGGTTTGCAGCGGCTGTGAGCTCTTTCTAGTCCGTCAGGCCCTTCAGCGAGCTGGACGCTAGAGAACATGGCGGAGAACGTGACTGACATTACAATCGCTTGGCTTGCATCTTTGTTCCCCTGCGTGGACGCAGTGAAAGACAGCATCCTAAAATAGCTCCCGCTCTCCACTTATTTACATTACCTTAAGTGCTGCTCTCTCTGGTCTGGAATCCTGGGAGGAGCTATCCGACGCTGGGTGGGGCCATCGATGGCCGGCCAGCGCCGGCGGCCTCGGGCGGGGTTGGGCCTGGGGTGTCGCCTGCTGGCGCCTGTCGCCATGAACCCCCACCAACCCCAGCGTGCCGATGGGAATGATGCAGGTGCCCCACCCTTCCGCCGCACTCCTCCCTCCACCGCCGACGACCTTTTCGGCGTCCTTGACGTCCATCCCGTAAAAGGTAGAAAAGGGAGGAGAAAGAGAGAGAGTCCATCTCCATTCATAGAAAGCACCCGAGAGCACTCACCATAATTAACAATTAGGAAAGAAAAGCAGCACTTGTCTGGGAGCCAATCCACTTATTTATGGCTTCACGTTCAAGGGGCAGAGGGCTGGGGGGGTGGGGGGGGTGGGCACCAAACCAGAGTCATTCATTCACAACTTCTGGATATTTTTAGAAGTGATGTATACATCAGTGATGTTAATCATGTAGATTATTACTGCCGGTGTTTGTTGGCTTTACCAACAACTGAAGCCACCAGACAGTCGGTTCTTCCTCCGGCTGTCGGGAACGTCTAGTGTGGCAAATATCAACCAGCTCTCCTCGGATACGCTTCACTTCCTGACTCGTACGCCCAGACAGGAAGAGACTTAAAAAAGGGTGGATTTCTTGGACCGAAGGCCCAGTTAGCGTGCTTTCTCTCGACGTGCATGAATGAGAGCTACAGGAGGACACTCAGATGGACATCTATCGCTGGCAGGAGTCGGGAATAACTTTAGAGCCGACTCGCCGCAAGGTGACTGTCACTGACTTGATTTCCCTTTCATAAGACCTTTTTTTTTACCCTTAAAGCTGTGACAGTGTCGCGCTTCGCCCTTCAGAGTTTGTGTGGGATGGTCCAGCTTTAGAATTCCTTTTAATTTATTTGGACAATTTGAACACGTGTCCTTGTTGGATGCAAATATCAGATTTGTGACCGAGGCGCCGCCGCCGCCACTCGACAGGCCGCTATTTATGCCCCTTTTAAGTAACATCCGCTTTGATTTAATTACAAAGCAGATAATTGAAAGTATGCAGCGGGGCGAGGAGGGGGACAAATCAAGTGGAATAATCTTTAGGGGAGGAGAGATCATATATAAGCAATACCACAAAAGGTTGGGGGTGAGAACAACCGCGTTTTATTTGACTTTCAGCTGTTCTATACATGAGCCAACACGCAGAAGGCTGCAGGATAATGGCAGGTCTAATTGTTTCCCATATATCTCTCCATCTCCTGCATTAGTCCCTGCAGAGGAGCATCTTTAGCAGAATGAATGGAGCTGCTGCTGTAATCGAATCAGCCCAGAGAACTTAATTATGGGAGCAGCTTTGTCTCCCGTCAGGCTGCAGGTAGACGGGCTGAGACGCTCCGCAGGAATGAGACAAAAAATGAAAATCAAATATTTCCTTTAGGTCTGCCTGGATGTTCCTTTTTATCATTTGTTTTATTGCTAATCGAGAGCTTGCTGGGATCATAAAGAACACACGACTCATAAAAGACGATAAATACGAACCAACGCTATTTTTACGGTCTGATGACGTCACTGTCTGAAACGTGCAAGCTGGACCCGGACGACAAGGCTGGAGGCGGGGACCAAACTGGACACCCCCTGGATGCGAAGACCAGAGATGGGAGGATGGGGGCTGCGAATGAGACAAATGAATGAAAACTGGTGTCATTGTGGCCTTCTTAGAAGATTGAATCCACATGTGATTTGAAATAACGTTAAGACAAACAGATGTTTACCAGAGCTCCAGTGGAGAGACATTAGGGCCTTCTATGACACCGTGTAAAACGTCCCTCTTGTCCCGTCTCTCACTGAAGGCAGGAAGGAGGAGGCGGCCTGGATGGACTGCTGTGTTTCTTCATGGCTTCAGAACTCAGAATAATGTACACTCACAAAAGTGCACATCAGCCCCAGGGGAGCTTTCACTCTGAATGAGGGCACTGAAGGAGGAAGGGGAGATGAGATCCATGTGAACCGCACTCTCTCTCTCGCTCTCTCTCTCACACACACACACACGCAGACACACAGACGCAGAGCAAAGGTGGGGGTGGCTGAGACACACAAGCACACATACACGAAAATAAACTTTTGTAGACAAAATAGTACATGCACGTGGAAAGTTGCCACAGTTTTGCACCAGATGAACACAAGCGACACAAGGAGGACGAAGAGCGAGCAAAGAAAAAGGACAAAGACGAGAAGAAAACGTTAGCAGGGTCTTTTTGCTCATCACGACGCATCAGCCTCTCTCAGCCCCACCCTCTGTGTGTGTGTGTGTGTGTGTGTGTGTGTGTCTGTGTGTCTGTGTGTGTCTGTGTGTTAATATCTGTTCCCTGGCTGAGTCCGAGCCAGAGGATCCATTAGAGCTGATTGAGGAGCACAAGGGTGCAGACGTAACCCCGAGAGAAGGTGATGAGAACACACCGTCTGGTCCAGTCACATAAAGCAACAGAAAGACCCCCCAACACCACCACACACACAACCTTCTACTTCTACCTTTGTGGGGACTTTCATAGACATAATACCTTAGCCTAACCCCGACCATCCCAACTAACCCCCTGCCCCTAACACACCCGGACATTAACCCATTTCTAGCCCCCCCACCGCCAGTAAAATGAGGATGCTGGTTCTTAATATGGTGTAAACATGAGAACACACACCTACACACACACTCTCCCTGTATAGTCAACATGAGGACAGAGCAAATGTGGACAATAGCAGGAATGAAACTCAACGGCTTCACTCATCATTAATTCTATTATTCGAATCACGCTTGAGGGTGAACTCACAGTTGTCCTGTATCCTCGACTGATGCGCGTGCGCGCACACACACGCGTACAAACGCAGTCTTCACTCTCACACACGACTGCACTCACATTTCAGCCAGTGTCCCTGGCCTGAGCACACTTATGTCATCACGCTGCGACTTTCTGTGCAGAGACGAGGGGGAGTTCATGTCATAAACTTTCCAATAAAAAACCCCAAAACATTTCTTTTACTTCTCAGATCTGCTTGACCTGACCCCCCCCCCCCCCCCCCCCCCCCCCACCCACACACACACACACACACACTTGACTCAGCTTTTCTTCTCTGTTTGGAAGAGACGCTTAAATGTGCATCCTGGGTGTTTTCTTTCACCTACATTCGCATCCGCCTGTAGCGTTGATGTTTATGCTCCTGAATCCTGTGACATGGGATGAGGTCACGCATGACAGCGCAGAGCGAGAGAGGAGTAGCGCCCAGCGGATGGGGGCCACGGAAGTCCTGTCAGGTCTTTCTCAAAGTCCTCTTTGATTTGTCTTCCGCAGTCTTCGTTTAGATAAAGAATTAGAATTTAATTTGTCACATCAGAAGACGTAAGCACAACATTAAACTGTAAACTTGGACGATCACAGCAATGATGAGTGGTGTGTGTGTGTGCGTGTGTGTGTGTGTGTGTGTGTGTGTGTGTGTGTGTGTGTTTGTGCTTGCGTGTGTATGGGGGGACAGGTTTATAGCTGCTCTGAGATCAGCGTTATCGTGAACAGATAAAGGTCAGTATTCAAGTATGCTGTTCACTGGCCGCCACTAGGCGGCGCACTATTTCTTTTACTTCTGCGGATGGGTTTGTCGTTTCACATATTAGAATAAAAAGAAAATTCAATTACAGTTGAATGCTACATGTTTTCATTGATAGAGTTTTCTTTCTTTCGTGATTTAAAAAAAAATTGTATTTATTAATTTTAAAACAGCAGTTTTTCTTTACTATGTTGGTTATTTCTACTTTTTTTTCCACTATATGCAATTTTAAACCCACAAAATGTGGGTTGTTTAAGCACACCAAGACGAAAGAACCCTCAGAAATTGAAAAATCTGCAGGATTACTGTTGAAAAGCTTTACATCTTTCATCAAATGACCTCCCTCCAGAGGATAACGGTAACATCTCACTGACATGAGGTCGATGAAAGAGCAGAGGCTTCGTTTTGGGAGCATTTTAAGTGGTGCTTATTATTGTGCAAAACATTATTTCGTGTTTAATAATTATAACAATTATGTATGTGTGATAATCAACCTTATTGAGAGAGATACAAACAAATAATAATAATAATAAATATATAAGCTATTATGCGATTATATATTCTTGCCACTAGATGTCAGTGTAATACAAAACATTGTGTGGTCTATCGTGCTCAAACTCATGGAAAACAAATTTAGAATTTTTAATTTAAAATTTTTTAACTTGTAACTGCAAGACAGAGGGATTAAAAATATCTCCACATCCTGTTTTTTTATTATCTTCTCTTCCTTTTTTGCTCTATCTCACTTTTTACTTCGAACGGCTGCGTTATGTCTTAATCTTTGTGTTATCTTTATTTTTTAATGTTTAGTTAGGTTTAGTCAGCTTACTAAACATAAACTCAGTATCTGGAACTCATATCTGTGTGAGGGGGAGGTGGGAAAAAATCCAATTTAGCAACTGACTTTATGGATGGACCTCATTAGAGATAATAATATCTTAGATGCAGATTTTACAGGTTCGAGGTTCCTCTTTCTCGTCTTATCATATTATTAGTATCATCCCAAATTAGCTTTCGCTATCAGTATTTATTTGACAAAACGTTTTTCTACCTGTTGATGATAAAAGCGCAGTTTGAGTGTAGTGATACTTTGCAAAAATGATGTTTTTAAGATTAACATGCACACTTTAAAAACAAAAACAACCAACAGACATAATTAAGGACTTTTGGGTGAAGTCGCCCTTTAATGTGACCGATCTCCTCCTCCCACAGACGCACACAGACTCTCCGGCTGTTGTCAGCAGGATATCTGCGCCTCTGAGTTAGTGTGACGGAATCTGCAGGGAAGGAGGACGCAAAATGGCTCAGAGCTGCAGCGAGGCAACTTTCCCAGAGATAGTCGAGCTCAACGTGGGGGGGCAGGTGTATGTGACCCGGCTGGAGACCCTGAAAGCGGCCCCCAACTCGCTGCTGTGGGCCAAGTTCGGCCAGGGCTCCCCGGACCAGCTGCCCAAAGACAACAAGGGCCGCTTCTTCTTCGACCGGGACGGTTTTCTGTTCCGCTACATCCTGGATTACCTGCGGGACTCCGAGCTCTTCCTCCCGGAGTTCTTCAAAGAGAAGCGGAGGCTGCGGAAAGAAGCGGACTTTTTCCAGCTCCCGGAGCTGTCGAGGCGCCTGGAGGCGGCCGGGAGGGACGGCTCGGATGACGGCGGGGAGCAGGAGGAGGCTGAGCTCAGCAGCCCGGCCACCCCCTCCTCCTCCTCGGACAGGACTCTGTCGTCTCTGTCGGGGGGCGGCTCCGGCTACATCACCATCGGCTACAGAGGCACCTACACCATCGGGAGGGACATCCAGGGGGACGCCAAGTTCCGCAGGGTGGCCAGAATAACCGTCTGCAGCAAGATCTGTCTGGCTAAAGAGGTCTTTGGAGAAACCCTGAACGAGAGCCGGGACCCGGACCGACCCCCGGACAGGTACACCGCCAGGTACTACCTCAAGTACAACTTCCTGGAGCAAGCCTTCGACCGGCTGGCGGAGGCCGGCTTCCACATGGTGGCCTGTAACTCCACCGGGACGTGCTCGAGCAGCGACCCCACGGAGGACAAACTGTGGACCAGTTACACCGAGTACGTTTTCTGCCGGTGAAAGCCGCCTCCAGGCTCCCTGCACATCTGGATCCAATGATTGCTCCATACACCACAAACTGGCAGTTCCGGGCTGCATTTGTGTGTTTGAACCAGTTGCATCGTGATAAATCTATATTCCCAGTATATGTCAGACTGTCAGACACACCCTGGTTAAACCCAAATAACTGTTTTACTGTTGATTTGAATGATTATTTGGCCAAAAAGTTTGTGCTGTGTTCTGATAAATCTATGTGGTGCAGGCCATAATTAGGAAGTGCTGTTTCTCTGTTAAAAAGTTGCCAGTGTCATGTGATGCGCTGTGGATAATTATCAGTTTTTTGCAGCAACAATAATTTGTGTTTATCATGTAATCGCCCCCCCCCCCCCCCCCCCCCCCCCCCCATGACATTCGAGAAACGCCGCGATGGGTATCTGACCCTGATCGGGGTGGCCGATCATTGTTTTGACATCAACTGTGACATTTTCAGAGGTCACGGCATGAAGCTCAAGATCGCACGCTGAGATTTTACTGGTTTTAATCTAAATAAATACCAAAATGTTGCCAAAAGAGGAAAAAAAACCCTTCCCTGGCTGTGATATCTTGTCTGAGCAGCAGCTCCTGGGAGGCACTTGCGAGTGATCCTGATAAGTGGAGCATAAAGCAGGCTTTGAGTGAAGGCCGGACATATTTACTTCAAACAAATTCTGTATAAGATTAAACAAAACAGCCTCATCTCTGCAAGATATGGAGCGGTGGGCGGAGATGCTAATAAAGGAGGATTTGTTTCCCCGACTGCCTGTATGAAAGTGTTAGAAACAGGCTGCAGACAGTCGCCCCCCCGCAGCCGCTCCGTCTCCCACGCACGCCTGTGCGACAGAGAAGGAGCTTCGGAGATAACCTCGCGTCTGCCGTCACCTGATGCTGCCATCTGGACAGGAAAAAGGAAGCCCGGACTCTTCCTCTTTCGCAAGCGCATGCAACTGCAAATGTGCCATGAAACCACAGCTGGTGAAAGCTCACCATTTAAAAGTGAACCTCCTTCTGGTGGCTCCTCTGAGGTGAAGCGGCGTGTGCGTTTGTGGCCCCGCGGAGCTCTGCAGCGCCAGCCTCTTGGTGGGACACCAGGGGTTAAAATGTGCACCAGCACAGAAGGGAGACAGATAAGGGGAGCCCAATTAGCTCGTCGCTGGGGTTGGAGATAAAGTTCTTCACATGCGCGTCTGTGGGTGTTGCCACCTTCCCTCACAGCTCGTCCATCCGGCCATTTGTTATATTCCGGCCTGCTCCTCCAACCGGGACGTGTTAATGGCGACTCCGAGCTGTGCTTTGCTCTGTTTAGCTTAGGTGTGAGAGCTTGGTTCTCTCCTTCCTTTCTGCAGAACAGCAGCCAAAAAAAAAAAAATCCCTTCCAACCTCCCACTTAATTGTGGTCCTGGCTGAAAACTGAGGCTGGTCCAGTGAGACGCCGCCGTGATTTCAGCATCTATAATGATGTTAATGTTGGCGTTTTGGAGGTGCCGAGATGAGCCAACACAGACCAATCCGTCTGCCACTCGAGGAGCATCGCGGAGGAAGTGAGATAAAACCTCGCAAATGGCCCCGGCAGGGCGAGGCAAAACAAAAATGAACCTGCCGTCATCTGATCGGTGCTAAATCACACACAACTAAACCCAGAGTTTGTCAAACTACATACCATTTATACATAAAGCATTCCCACTCATTTTTATATGAATCCAATGCGATTTTATTCAGTTATTCAGGCCCTGTTCTGCTAATGCCCTGAGACGGGCTGTGCATGAGAATCAGGCTTAGGGTTGTGTGTGTATTACCATCCAGTAAATCCATTAAGAGTGTGTTAGTTGAACCCTTAATCGAGTCACGAGAGCCAACAATCTCTCTGGCAGATCATCCCCTGAAGCGGCAGATGGACAGATAGCACCAAATGGAAACCCGCCATGTGTAAGTATCAACGGCGAGCTGGTGACCACGAGGATCACTTAGTTCAGGTTCCTCATTCTGAAATGAGAGGCTTACAAAGGGAGATGTGGGTTGCCATGGCGATCTGGTGCAGATACAGCCTCCTTACGTTCTCCTGATGTCATTCCTTGCTCTTCTCTGTGATCTGCTGATATGGAGGGCCAGCGTTGCTAAATGTCACCCCTCTCCCCACCCAGCCAAGAGAGGCACCCTCTTCCTCCTCCTCCTCCTCCTCCTCCTCCCTTTTACTCAAGTCCCTCTGGAAAGGGCAAGATGTGGGAGAAGCTGATGCAGAGCTGACCTGGGGGGACTGCTGCCTGTTAAGGTCCCTGTGATCCCAGCTCGAAGGCCTTTGCCTGCAAACAGAGAGACTTTTGCCCTTCTTCAAGCGAAGTTCCAAATGGATCCGAATGGAATGCAATATTCTAAACCCCAAATTTAGCAGTTAGCTTACTTCTTGTTTACTGGGATTTTCCATCATTGACATCATTGTTTGCCTCTCTGGTTCAGACAACAAATAGTTGCTATTCTCAATCTTAAAATCCTCAACGCCGGCCCACCAGCAACCACTGGCTCCAACCCTCCCTCCAGCAGATTTAATAACTTCCCCGTGCTTGTTGGAATCCGTGGAATTAGCAGACTGACAGGCAGCCACTGAGATTACCCTGTTACGTAATTTTATTATAGGCCCAGACACGACTGTGGGGGCACAGTCAGTTCCTACAAGTTAAAATCATTTTATTTTCTCTGGAGCTGATTGGATTTAAATCATAATGCCCTAAACATCTGTGGAAGAGCAGCCACATGTTTGTGCCACAATGACCATGTGTCCATATGGAAGAGGAGAGTTTTATTGTTATTGGGGAGAGAGAAAAAAGACCCAAACTTGGGTCATTCTGAATTTCAGGGGGAAAGACCCAAGAAGCCTCAACAATCTGGTAATTCTGCTGAAAATAACCAGGACAGAGCGAGAAAAGGAACATCGGGAGTTCTTGAAAACTGGGCCCCTCCCCCCCTCCCACCCTGAGGAGCAGCAGGCAGCTGATGTGCAGCAGCGCCCGGGGACCAGATCCAGATCCGGAGATCATCGTCTCGCTGGAGGAAACTGAACAAAACGAACTCATCATGTTGCTTCATGCACAGCGGAACAAAACCGTGCGTATTCTTATGTCTGGAGGCGAGTGAAGATAAAGCCAAGTGTTTTTATTGAGAATGAGACACAACTTGTGTCAATAAAGGTTAAATAAATAAAAAAATTATCTTTGTGACTATTTCATTCATACACTGGGGGGCTATTGAACCAATGACCTTTACGTTGCTGGAGCAACCACTGGACCACTTGACCTCCAGCTACAAACGTCTGCATCATCCAGCCTGCACAAACATTTGTGCTTTTTATTCTCTTACTTTCTGCTGTCTGGCGTACGCAAAACAAAAATAATATCCCGTGATCCATTTTTGCTTCAATTGCATGAGGACAAATTGTATTTTATTTTTTTTACTAAACCTATCAAGATTTAAAATATTTTGTTTAGTGTACAGTTGTTTAATTTGTACCTGCTCTGTGCTGTTTTAAATTCGCATGTTAGCAACATGCTAACAAAGGTCTCTAGAGTATAGGCATGCTCAGGTGGTTGCTAATGCTAGTCTCCAGTGCTAAAGCACAGATGCGTCAGCTGGGACAACATTTATCAAAGTCCTTGCATGTACCTTCACCCTGTTTGAAATCAATCCCCCCCCCCCCCATCTGATGGTCCAAACAGGTTTCAGGAAGTCCTGCCTGTCTTGTGTCTGTTGAGGTGGATGTCTGCCACTCCGCCTGTGTGTTTGGGCTCTGGACAACATCACTACTCCGCTGCGGGAACACACGCCAAAGACTCCCTCGCCTTCCTGGCTGCTTCCTTCATCGTCCAAACACACTGCAGTCGAGCCGATGAGGGCACGTGATTGACAGCAACTGGCGCTGGAGACGTTTCCTCGGACGAGCCGTCCTCTTTGGCTGGCATGATTAAGCCACACATTTTTGACTTATTTGATCAAAACACAGACAGTTATAGTTTAAATGGTGTCTGATTTGCACCAAATTGTATTAAACCATATAGTTCTTCAAACAAAACCTCTTCAGAAGAGCTCGCCCAGCAAGCTGTGGGAGTTTCCACCCACCATGTGAGAAATCAGGGAAATTTTAGAGCTCAATGTGAGCTCAACAGTCCCATCTAAACCAACAGGGACATCAGATCCTGGTAGTCTAGAGCACCATAAATAACTCGGAAGAATTTCCCACGAACCAACACTCTCCAAAGAAATGATGAACTCCTATATCCAAAGAAGAGAGCCTCTTAAATATTTCTGGGATGCTCCGACAAAGATGGAGGTCACAGTTTTCCACATCACTAACTTGTCCTTGTGAAGCTCATATGAAGACATCTCCCACCAGTTATTCCCCACTTCCACCTGTCACTGTGACAGATTTAAAGAGCGCTCCTCTCCCTTGACTCCCACATAAATTGGTATCCAGTTGACCGTTTAAGAGCAGCCTCAATGCTGATAATGTACGTTACCTGAACAGCCGTCTTGCTGTCGCCTTTCCTGCCAAAGCATCTTATTCCTGGGCTCATTTGGGTTTAGATGTGTGTGTCCAGCAGTCTCTCTCTCTCTCTCTGCTGTCACTCAGCCTTTCCAGTTTGCTGAGCCTTCTCTAAAATCCTCCCACGGTCAGATCAACACCGGTGGGCTTTGGCTGCAGCCTGGACACACACGCGGGCTCTCAAAGGGATCCTGAAACGTCGCCCACGAGTCAGGTTGGAGATTTTGTGCTTATTTTGCAAAGGGCCACTGCATGAAAACTGCTCCAAAGGTCGTGACCCAACACAGAGGGCATTGCATTGTGGAGGGTCCAGTGGTATCTTAACGGATGCAGAATCGGTGAGAAGGAAGTTTTATATGGGGAATCTCTTAATTAATGAAGATGAATTTAAACATCTATTTTGTTGATTAAAATGACACCTATCACCATGTTCTGCTCTCGTATCGACATGCAAGTGTCTGGATCTGAGGAGCTCTATGCTCTAACATGTCCGCTTTTAGAATTTCCTCTCTGGCTGAACTTAAAGGAACCTGACAAATGTCAGCGGCCCGCATCCGTTTTAAACTCTCTTTATCAAACATTTATGGCTGCAGCCCGGCTAAAATTAATACAACTGTGCAACTTCCCCCAAACAGTTGAATCTTGTCAGGAAGAGAAAAATGAGTTGCCTTTAAGGGAAATGAACTCTTGAAACCTTTAAAGGATCACTTTTCCCTTTATCAGGCCAAGCGTGTTTACGCCAGTTTGGCTCGAGAGCACATTGCTCAGAAGAGAAGCGGCGATAGAAGAGTCACAACAGAAACTCTGCTGTTTTGGAGACAGAATCCTTAATGTTCCACAACTGCAGGCTCGCCGTTATGACAGGAAGGTTAACTTACAGCTTTAGGCAACGGAACTTCCTCATTCAGAGACCCAGAGACAGAAAACTCTGTTCCTTTGGTCCGTTTTAAACATGCACCAACAGTTTCCTGTAAAAGCAAAACAATGTGATGCACCAACACACGGGGAGGAAGATGGTTTTCTAATAAATGTGAGAGTCTGAAATAAGATCATCAGTACTCAATAAGGAAGAGGAAGAGCGCCTGCACGACGACGCTCAAGTTTAAATTCCCTTCAAAGCAACTGCCAAAAATGGACTTTTAAGGAAACGGATCTGGGCTGTCTTTACATGACAGGCAAGAAAACAGGAATCAACTTCTCTGAAACTTTTTCTGCTTTAAATAGAAGTTCTAGGTTTTCACAAATTAGGCGCATTATATTTTCTGCGAATGCACATGAATAGTTGCCCAACCGGCTGCTTTGTGGTCAGAATTCTTACTTTACATCGACCATCTGGGAAAAGGAGGCCCGTGATGCCGCCATGCGGTAGGAAAGAGAACAGCAACGAATAATTTAGAGAGCAAATTAACTTTATTTACAAATGCAATTCAACTAAAACCCCTGTTTTCAGTTATGCATATCCTGCATATTTACCCAACACAACTGTTAGTACACCAGGAAGTGCCTTAGTACAAATTAAACGTAAAGAAATAGTCATATTTTTAAATAATTGGGCCCAAGACAGACAATGTTGTATATCACTGACTGAACGCAGCATTTCCCTCATTACTTTGAATCTACATCAATTCTGCATAAAGCCCATCAGAAGAAAGGGGACAAGGATCCACACACTGGGCAGCTAAAAGTCTACTGGGTTTCCATCCCCTTGTTAGGTTCTGTCTGCAGGTTCTGTTGGACTCAGATGTCAGGGCTTTAGAGTAACACACGCTGGTCATGTGGAGAGGTCAGCAGTGTCTGAAAGAATAAAGGCTCAAGATCACAATTTAACCACAAACGTACGACAGAGGACAGGATAAAGGTCAGAATAATGAGCCTCTTCTGAAGCATTGGCGGTGTGAGATACCACACCTCCCAGAACCTGCGAGGTGTGATAGCTCCCAGAATTGTGAGGGGAAAAAAAGGTCAAGACTCACACTTGGGCTGGAAATAGCAGAGCCCGCAGTGTGGGGTTGTGTTTCGGACCCGGGTCTCAGGTCTGCCGGGAGGCCTGTGGCAGCCCGCGAACTGAGGAGTGAGGAGAGGGGGACAAATCTGAAGGGGTTACTTTTGACACAACACCATCTAGCCTGGCTTCTCTATTCACTCAGCTAACGTTCTTGTCATCTTCAGGATATGACTCATAGGAAAAGTGGGTCAGACGTCTCATGAAGACGGCAAAAGATGAAATTCAGGAGAAATGGAAGCAAAAATGGCTGCAATTAATGCTCATGACCGACTTTTAAAGCTACGCGTCCTCCTGGTTTGCCTAAACTTGTGCACCTGAGAGGCATTTCCACCTTAATTAAAAGCTTTAATCAGGTCACAACCTCTTACCTGGACGCATACCTGATGAGGTGAGTGGGATCATTTGTCCGAGGTAAAACAGAGCCGGTGCTGTAACGGGAAGGGTTCCTGCTGGGGCTGTAGTACCCGGCGGCGGCGGAGTGTGGGCGGGGGTAGTTCTGCAGAGCGGACGAGTGTTGAAAGGCATCCAGGTTGTCCAGGGACTCAAACCTGCAAGAGAAAATGAGAAGGTTATAGGATGAGAGGGGGGAAAAAAAAGGTGCATAAAACCAAAATAGCCATGCTGGCCTTTTCAGAGGGACATAAATGGGCTCCTTGTAAACACTGCTGCTCCGCTGACGGATCCAGCTGTTGTCGGTCAGCAGCTGGGTCCTTTTCTTCATCTCCTCCAAAATCTGCTGCCTTTGCTGCTCGACCTTGGACACAGACGGCTCGCGCCGTTTCCTCTCCTCACCTGAATCAGCCAAAGGGTGCAGGTTGAACTGAGGCCAACAGACGGCTGCAGCGTGACCAGATGACAGACCGGGACACTGACCTCTGGTCTGTTTGGGGGCAGCAGCTAATGATGGCGTCGACATAGACTTTGCCCTTCGGAGGTGAGATAGAAATGAGCGAATCGTGTAAATATCACTAAACCAATTGAGAGCCAATTTCTTTGAAACTGTACGAGCTGGTTTCCCTTCTGACCTGTGAGACTGAGACAGCCGAGCGAAGTCGCAGCATTCCTCAGCCCTGACGTGCAGAGCGGAAACGCACGGAGTGAAGAGGTCAGAAAGTCTCCGAACGTGACCGTTACCAATGTTGGCAGGATTTTACAAAGTCTATTTACCAGCCTTTGATGTTCCTGCCATTCTGTGCTGCCTGAGCATCACAGCGAGGGTCGGAGGTCACGGTGACACTGTGGGGGGTCTGATCTTGCTCACTGAGCCTACTGGTCCGTCCGTTCATGAGTTGGCCCCTCCCCCCTCCGCTCGCCTCAGAGGCGATGACCTTCTAAAGAAATATGCAAAATGATGTGTGTTGGGGGGGATTTCCCCATTAAGATAACACAAAAATGTATCGGATTAAAAAACTTCCTGATTATTAGGCTTAATTGTAACTTCTAATGATGTTGACGATGTAAAAAGGATTTTTTTTTTTAATGCAATAAATTTGCTACAAAATAAACCAGAATCATTTCCTAGGGAGGAAGTAAGAGCTACCCCATCTTCCCGGTGTTCCTCCTCCATGGCGTCTTGTTGTGCTCTCTGCCATTCTGCCTCCAGCCTCTCCTGATCTCGCTGGTATTTCTCCTAAATACACACACAAACACACCCACGGCTTCAAATCAAGAATTAAGATGAATGGGTGGCGCATTAACCTCGTTACTTTAGTGGAGTTCTCGTTCACCTGTAGGAGGCGCTCTTGCTCTTCCTGCCACTTCTGTTGACGCCTGCGTTCCTCCTCATAGTTCCACATCCAGCTGGATGAGGAGGGGCTGAGGGACGGCACCTGGAGCTGGTAATGCAAAAACATAACCAATGCAGCCTCAAACACACATAACATCTTTTCTTTTTTAATACAAATAGGTGACAAAGTAGTAACTTACGTCTGATATGGCAGATTCTGAACCTCCTGTGTGAGAGAAAGCAGATCAGCGACGACAACCCACATGTCTCCCAACAGGCTTAAACATTGTAGAATATATACACACACACACCAAACACTGGGGACACATAAGAGGACTGGCGCTCCATCAAACAAGCACATAGTTGGACTCATTCGTCTGTTTTTACACACTTTGTTCATCCCAAAGATCAAACCTTGGTGGCCGGAAGATTAGCGAGCCACTTGTTAGCACACAGCTATCACCCTCATCTTTGCAGATAAACAATCAGATTTAATTTGAGGCCCTTCGTTGTTGTCCTGTGTGCGAACCAGTCCGCTCACGTCTCTCCGTCCTTGAGATACTGCAGGCAAAACATGCGTTTGAGTGCCCGTCACGGCAAATTAATCCAGAGCAGCATCACTGTGCCGTCAGTGGCGGATGGCTGCTAGCATGTACACAAATCGGGCAAAAGCAGTTCAAGCAATTACCACACAAATAAACCCATGAGCTGAATCCTGCGGAGCCCGGAGAGGGGAGCCATTGTTGCATCGGATTCGTGAGCAAACACAAAAGATGGTGTCGCAAATCAGTCAATGTGCAGAAGAATGTGAAAGTTCAATTAACACTCCACAATTAGAATATGGGATACGTCCGTCTAATCCACACACGAGAACATGCCGAGAGCAACCAGCTCTGACATGTTTGTGCTCCAGTTAGCACATAAATATACGCGTTTAGGACCAATTCTGGTCTGCTGTCAGAAATATGGTGATAAAGTTAAGTTTTTAATTACGCTCCTACAGTGTGATGGGAATTATTAAAAAAGGAAGAAAAGACTGAAACGTGTAAAAAATAAATGCAAATCTGAAAGTTTTAATGAGAAGAACTCTGGAGAAAGGAATCAAGTGTGTGAGCAAAATGAGTTCAGGCTTTTCCTATATGCTTCTAAAACAAAGACCCAAGCCAAGCACCAGCCACCGAAGCTGCAACACCAACGAGACGGCAGCTGACCGGAGATGTTACCTTTCTCTTGGAAAAACTCTGCCCTCCTCCTATGATTAATTCTGATGATAGTGTTATAATCAACTGCACGACAGGTGAGGAAGGTGAGGAAGGAGGTGAGCACTCCAGTTTTATTTTCATTTTTAAATATTCAGGTCATGGGAAGCTTTACTCCTGATATTACCTTCGCTTCTGGCTGTCCTGTGGTTATCGGCAAACTCTCCTAGCGCCACTTTACCGTGTGCAACCTGCACCGGCGAGAGAGCGCCACCGTTCGCCTGACGTGCGCCACTGCGCGCATCCCCTGCTGATCTGAGCTCTAAATGACCGCTCGCACCGTCTGTCTGCCCACTGAGCTCGGACGCTTTCCCGGCTGGGATTTCGGCACCGGCGCCGTGAGCGGGGAGGCGACCTATCAGAGCGGGTGCGGCGGCGGTCAGATTGAGGGTCGTCCTGCTCTGGCCTGGCTCTTTGTGACGGCTCCCCACACTGCTGCTCCAATCTAATGAAAACAACCAGCCATCAACTCTGAGGGCAGCTGTGGAACCGTCTGTGTTCGGAATGTCCGGGTTAAAATATCACGAGCCTTTCCAAAAGGATGGGAAAAATAAATACATAATCATCTCTTTATGGCTCCGTCTCTCACCCTTGTTGCCATAGCGCCGAACATCCATGGTCAGACTGCCCGCGCGTAGGGACGATGTCATTTTCTCCATCCACTCAGAGGAGCTCATGTGTGCCACCGGAACTCCATTAAGAGTGACAATCTCATCATCCACGCGCAGCTGGCAGAGCTCTGCTGGACTGCCTGAGGACGGAGGGACAGAAGGACAGGTGTCAGGGAATTGAGTGAACTGAAAGCGGACCCAGACACCAAGGAAAAGACAAAGCTGGGGTACGCCAGCACCAGCTCGTAGTTCTGGTGGCCAGAAGTCGGGTGGTAGGGTGAGGACTCTGGCACTTAATCAAATATTCATGGCTGAAAGCGCTAGCGGCCGTTAGCGTTCAAACTCTTCAGGTTACAGAGATCTATAAGCGACATTTGGCCTTTTTTGCTGCGTCTCCATTTCAAGTCGTTTACAGACTCCACAGTTAACAGGCAGCATCTTTAATGGCTGATGCGTCTCCTGTAACTATGGTACATTAGAACAAATTTAGCCCCCAAGAAAACCATCCATAAATGTCTCACCAGGCTGGATGAACTGAACTGTGGCCCCTCTGGAGTCCCGTCGAGTCTGGAAACCAAAGTCTGACCTGCTGTTGGGTTTAAGAGTGAGGCTCACCCTCATGAAACTGTGACCCACCTGAAACACACACAGGCACACACAGAAACGGTGACACCTTCAGATTCAATGGCCTGTGCTTCCTGACAGAAACTAGATCCACACACGTATAATGGGACATACTCCAGGTACCAGTCAGGTGATCATGGCTGCAGCTCTGTACAAAGGCTGTTTTTATGGCGATGCTAATGCTATTATTGTCATTATGTTGAAGAATGGTGTTATCCAACCAGATGCTGCTCTCAGTGTTCAGTGTGGCGCAACATTACAGTGAATAATGCACCACAAAGCATAAAAACACAAAAACGGCCACAAAGACATCAGCACGTGCACATATTTGTTATTTTAAAAGCCTCACACACCAACACAGATGCATTCGGCTCTGGCAATTAAGGAAACTCTTCACAAATGTCAGAATAAAGCAGCTAAATTACACTTCTGTAGTCTTTATGATGCTCAGTAAAGCTGCGACTGCTCTTATTTCCTCCATGTTACACTTAAGGCCCCCGGAGCCTCCCGAATAACATCACTCTCCACGATCACTCGCACGGGGCACCTGCTTGTGATTTAAACGCACAATTACATGCAACCGGTTCTGGAAAAGAACGTGTCGCATCCGTCCCATTTCTAGTTACGGACATTCGTTTGGTGAATTAATCCTGACCTGTGTGTGGTCACTGCAGGGGTTAGACAGGACGGTCGGAGATTTTCCCGGATTATCCTGCAGGCTCGAGCAAACTTGCGGCGGCGGCGGAGTCTGGAAGGGCGTGGCATCCGTCACCGCCGTCTGGTTCCCGTTGTTCTGTCTGCTGGGAGCTGGCGGTGAAACCTTGAGGCTGGCGCTTGCCGCCTGCCTTTTGAGCGATGGTCGGAAGGGTGGGGATGGAGATCCGTCTTTGTCTCGTTTGGACAGCGGTCCCTGGTTGTCGTCCACCTAGACATAAATAAGAGCAGGACGAGTGTGAGGACGGTCCAGGTAGCGCAGATCGATCGCACGGACGTGGGAGCTTGACAACTACGAGCGACAAAAATAATCACGCGTCATCTGGCGGCGAGCTGACACTTTAGCAGTGCAGCGGTATTTCCATTATTAATGAGGAGGGGAACGGGAGGCACTGAAGGTAACACAAGCTCACCCTCACATTTACACACATATCCTTGTACTTCTATCTTTGTGAGGACGTTCAGATGTAATGCCTTCCCAGTTAATTACCCCACTCAAACTAAATCCAATCTTAAAACTACACCTTAACCCTTAAAACGGTCCTTTGAAACTGCGAGGACCAGCCAAAACGTCCTCACTTTGCTTGTAGAATGTGTATTCTGGTCTACACACACTCAGAACACACACACTCTCATTAAATTATCGCACTCTTGCCCGTCTATCCTGCACCAAAATTAGCACTTCATTTAAATGAAATCAAATTTTAGCACTTTACAATGTGTAAAACAAAAGTCAGCAGGCGGCCAGACATTTTCCCAGTTGTCCAGACTTCAGATTCTTTTTAAACGTGATTTACGCTGGTATCATTCCTGATTCGATCCTGCATTTACGGCAGGTGACTTTAGTCCTGAAGTTGCCATCGGCTGGGATTATCTCTGTAGAATTTAGGCAGACCCAACGGTCTTGGAACATTACGCTGCTTCCTTTAGCTGAGAGGTAAAATTTAACTCGGATCACTGTGTGATTAGCGCTGCACTTACGTTATGCAGTCGTGGCAGCGAGGACACCCTGGACTGCTTGTTGCCAAAGGGCCTCGCCGTGATGGCGGAGGAGAGACGGCACGAGCCTTCGGACCTCCGGTAGCCACGTGGCAGGCTGGCTGAGCGGGCCCATGACCCTGTTTGGGCTAAATACTTATAGCGGCCGCTGACCTGCGGCCCTGGGCCACGTTCCACAGATGTTCCTGATGTCTCAAGGTTCTGGCGGTTCTCCGGAGTGTAAACTGGTGCCTGGTGAACTTTTGGATCAGCGCAAAACTCAGAAGGATCCCTGTCAAAGGGCCCGTTTAGTTGTATAGTTGTGGCCGAGGAGGAGATTTGGTTTGGCCCGCTTTCAGGCTGAGCGCGTTTAGATGAGGGCTGCGCAGGAGTCAGGCTGATCTGACCTTTGACCTGCGTCTGGGAACTGAATGGGAATTCCAGAGAAGGGGTGGTGACTCCTGCTCCATTTGAAGCCAAGGACGCAAACCGGCCCTCTTCCAAAATGGCGCCATCAGAGGCGGGCATGGCTCCCGCTGTCGCTCTCTAGCAACACAGATCCACCTCAGCTAAATGCATTTCACACATTTATATAGAAAAAACACCACCAAGGGGAGCGAGGGGTTCTTACCTGGGTATTGGTGCTGCTGAGAGGGACAACTGAAGCTGCAGGGCTCAGGGTTACCTCTGTGACGTAGCTGCGGGTCAACAGCGCTCGAGTGCGAGGCTGCAGATCGAAGCCGGATGGTTTCGATGGAGACGAGCTGGAGGCAGCGCGGGGGGCAGGGCCGTTGCTGCTTGGAGACTGCTGGGCCCTGTGGGAATTGGGATGTAAGGGAATAGGATCCAGCATAATTAAAGATGCAGAAAAGGTGGTGGGGGCCTGTGTCCTATTACACATGCTATATAGTTATCAAAGCATGGAGAGCTGCTCTCTCACAGGCTTTCAGGGACTTCTAACAGCAGGACATCCTAAGTGCACCTCTCCAGTGGGACTCCCGCCTCAGTCCTCTCAAAGTTGGTTCGAGCGCTGTTGGTCATCTGGTTGATGACGTGCTCCCTGTCCTGCGACTTCCTGCGAAGGTCCGACTTCGTGCTCCTTCGACGGTTCTTCCACTCGGTCAGATCCTGAAACAGAGTCGGAGTCGAGAACGGGCCGTTGATTTTAGGGGCTTTGGATTTTAGCGACAGTCGCCCCCCCACCCTCCCGGGCCGACGTGTGGCCACAACGAGAAGATGGCTTTGCTCTTTCTGCACTCACGTCCTGCCACTGAGCGTCGCCGTCTTCAGCCACGGCTGTGCACAGGTCCTTGTCACTATTCCACTCCCTTCCGTCGTCACCTCGACCCACACCTTTACCGATGCGCCCACGGGGAACTTTACGCACGGGGTAAACCATCGGGATGTCACTGAGCGATTTGCTCCTGGTTCAGACAGAAGCAGAAAACTTTCAAAGATCAACGCAATGTCATCAGTTTAAACACGACAGCACGCACACACACACACACACGATGACACTGACATGGTTTAAAACAAATACAACATCGCACCAATGACACGACAGCCCCATTATGCTGCATTCTGATAACAGCTGCGACATGGCACATTCTGCATCCTAACAAGAGAATCCTTAGCCAAGTGTGAGCGGGAGAGCAGCGCGAAGTCGAATAACGTGACAGAACAAATGGCAGCAGCTGCTGCTGTCGGAACAACAACAGCTAGGGCTTGTAACAAGTAATAGAGCGGCTGTGGGCGACAGAACGTCAGGCGTGACATTCAAGTAGCAGTTAGCAACTGTGTGTTTAAGAATGTGAAGGGTAGGAAGCAAGATGAGTGCAGTTAACCTTCTGGGATTCACTGCCTCTCTCCCCTGATTCCGTCAGGTTTGTGCACAGAAATGGAGCCTCGAGCATCAAGCAATTGCGGACGCAAGCCGAGCACGCAAAAGCTGCGCGAAAGCGGTCAAGACACGTTTCTCTCCGGCTTCAACGTGTAAAACTTACCAGATCCAGCCGGGGTTGACCTGAACTGGTCTCCCAGGCGTGACCTGCCTTGTATTAGCTCTGGTAAACCGGAACAGGAAAACAGAATTCTGATCATTTTGAATCAACGGTCGAGGTCCCTTTGATACCGCATATTAGCATTATTATAAATACCTTTTATTTTCCTTTCAAGGGTCTCAATGTCACCTCACACAAAAGTTAATAGTCATATAAAGAAGCATAAGTGTAAAAAATTAAAGATTCAACCAAACAGACAAAATACATCCAATATTGACAGCAGTCTAAATAGATGGGTCATCATGTCAGAGTGGAGTCCAATGGAGGACATACGGGCAGGAGAGGAGGGATGCACAAGATGGTGCGATGGTATGGTGGGTCACGTGGTTCTGTGAGGTGTGTGTGTGTGTGGGGGGGTATGGATTTGCAGGTTTGGAGCAGGATTTTAAAGGCAACATGGACCGGTAAGTGAACCGATGGCCAGTGAAGCTGTTTGAGTGTTGAACGATGTTTAATGCATGTCAACAGCGGAAAAAAATCTTTCCATTCGCAGCAGCATAACCAAACCATTTTCACCCAGGCAGTAAATTGTCTTGATACAGCAGGTGTTACAAAGGATTAAGTAATGGCAACGTGAGCACGACAGAGCAGCATCTGTGTGACAGCTAATAAGTGGCTGAGCACGATGCC